>NW_008621174.1:10144-23516 GCF_000691845.1 Merops nubicus | reverse complement strand
TCTTTCCCTCCCAGCTCCAGGCCCCCAGGGCAGCCATCCCAACCACATGCTCCAGCACCATCCTTTTAGCAACCCCTCCTTACTCTCCAAATCTAGGGTCTTTGTGTTGTTAAGGAAGCTATGACAGTAACAGAAAACCAAATCCATCAATCACAAGGAGAGTCTGAAAATGTTTTTTAAAAGGAAGGAGGATTTGATAAAAAGTATGGAGTGAGGTATAAAAATGAAATTTCTTGTTTTAGAAACCTGACAACTCCAGCAAACTCAAATTGCTTCTCAAGGGATGTCGATGGGAAGAATGACTCTACCCAAGCCTGAGATTCATAAAAAAGGAAAGAAAGTAGTTGATGTTGCCTCAGATTTTTGGGGTTGTTTTTTTTTATTGACTCAGAGCTGTTCAGCCATGAAGGGCTCCAGTCCCTGCTGTGCATCTGTAGGGTTTGTTGTGCACAGGCATCAGTGTCTCCCTGGAGCTGCCTTCAGCTCTGAAAGTAGTGACGGTGAATTAAACCTCTTGGGGCCTTTCCCTTTCTTGGCATTTTGCTTTTGGCTTCCTCCAGGCGTTGGGAGGCAGGGAGGTGCTTCCCCCATGAGTGGAGCAGCACGCCTCCTGCTCTTTGAGATGAGCATGAAGGGATCTCCAGGCGTCTCCAGGATGAATACTTCTGGTGGGAAAATAGGAATATATGAGAAATATGAATATATGAATATATCTCCTATCTTAAGGCATGTTCTCTTCCCTTGGTGTGTTGCCACATCCCACCCTCACTGCCCAACCTTTTAGTAGTGCCCATCAGTAATTTCCCTTGGTGCAAACAATAAATTTAACCCCATCAGTTAATTTTGGTGGATCTGCAGAAGAATCAGGGTCGGGCACATCTGCCACGAGTAGCTGGGAGAAGGATCTCTCCTCCTCTCTGCAGAAACCATGGGCTCTGTGGCATGCCTCCTGTGCAGCATCCTCGCCCCAGGACTGGCAAGCATGTGTCCAATCTTCAGAAATAAATCCATCAGAGGGGCAGGGAGCGGATGGAGCTGCTGCAGATATAAAGGTCAAATTATAAAGGCCATGTTAAAATATGCTCATAGGAAATGACAGCTTATAAGAACTCTGTTATCTAATTACTTATGTCAGGCAGATAAGCCTGGACAGCAATTATTTTTAACCTAAATCATTCAAACAACGACTGTAGGAGCTTCCCTGGTTCTCAATTTTTCTTTTAATTATCATTTTTGGAGTAAAACGTGGAGCTTTGCAGGAGAAACAGCTGTCTTAAAGGGTTGCTTTTCACTTTCTCTGGAGTCTGAAGGTGGGGATGCTGCTTTAGGTATCTTGTTTTCCCTCCTCCTGAGGAAAGTAAACCCTGTTTGTCATAGTCCCTGGGCAGCCTGTGGTGCTGAGCCGTGTTTGCATTGCATATGGAGGGGGCCTGGGTCTCATTTGCCTGCTGACATTGCTAGAAACGGGCAGAGGAGAGAGCTGTGGCTGAAGATGAAGAGGGAGAGCAGCCCCTGGGTCCTGCTGGGTTGGTGAGATGAACATGATCACGGTGACCTGGAGAGGCTGAGAGCTGGTCCTTGCCCTGCCATGGACTCATTACACGACCTTAGGCTGGGCGTGGGGTTGAGCAGAGGAGTGCACCCGAAAGAGGAGCCATGCAGGGGTGAGGGGGGCTGGTGATGGACATGAACACATGAGAATGGAGATCACAGCCTCTGCCTCCATCGTTAAGTGCACCCAAAGTGATGCCATGACATGACCCTAAGCCCAGAGCAAGAGGGTGAGCTGGAAACCACATCATCCTTTTGCAGGCACATGTCACAGCCTTTTGCTCCAGCCTGGCATACAAAATACAGGTCCTCTTGGTCCAGCATCAGCTTCCAGCCTCTGCATGATCTACAAATGTTCCCTCACGTTGCTGGAGCAGCATTCTAGCCATGGGTATTTCTCTGTGCCTTATGGAGAGATCTTGGGACCACGTATCATCTTACACAGCGCTTCAGTCTTGGCTCTTTGACCCGTGCCCTGGGGGACCTGCCCTTGTTCTCTCAAGGTCTTTTGAATATCAGCAGAGATGTTCATCATCCTGGGGCCTCAAGGAAAGTATTGATCACATATGATGAATCGGCCCATGTGTCGTGCAGGAGGAATGATTAGTTAATGGATGAAAGATGTGAGAGCTTGTGCTTTCATCCCAGGATGCTGTTTGCTTGTCCTCCCCGCCGCGAGGCTCTTCCTGCCAAAGGAGGGCAAGAGGTGGGCTGTGGGAGGGGACACAGCCAGTGTGGGTGGCATCTTCTCCTGGTGACACAGGCTGGGTCCTCTTGGGTGCCACCATCACAGTTGGCAATTGGATTTTGGGGAGAGGGAGGGTTAAATAAAACGCTGTTTGGGACTGCGGTGGTGAAACCAAGAGGACCTGATGCAGCAGATGACAGAAGACCCAGTGATGAAATAAAGCCTTCCTCCAGTTTTCCACCAGTGCCCTGAAGCCCAGATGGCCTTTTCACCTGCAGTGCAGCCCCTGAAGCTCTGGCCAAACCTGGTACCAGCACAGTCTGAGGGCAGTGAACATCACTCCAGCAGTGTCCTCCTAAACCAGACAGGTGAATGGGACATTATTCTGCACACAGCACTGGTGTCATTGTACCAACTGAAACTGGTAACGAGTGGCTTTGGCAAAGATCTACCAGTTTAACTTGAATTTTCCCTCTCTCTCCCATTCTCCAAAGATTATTTACTTTAAAGAAGCATGTTTGATTTCACCTCCAAGGCTAAAATGTCACCTTCTTTTAGCTTTCTGACTTGGCCTGACTGATACATCCTTGAGCAGTGGATTTGCAGCAACATTCCAGCCATGTAGCATGGAAAGGTGCCACATTATATAGTCCATAGGGACCACCAAGGGACACTTGAATCCCATTCTCCAAAGATTATTTACTTTAAAGAAGCATGTTTGATTTCACCTCCAAGGCTAAAATGTCACCTTCTTTTAGCTTTCTGACTTGGCCTGACTGATACATCCTTGAGCAGTGGATTTGCAGCAACATTCCAGCCATGTAGCATGGAAAGGTGCCACATTATATAGTCCATAGGGACCACCAAGGGGCACTTGAAACACCAGTGCTAGAAAATACCCATAGTGGGATCTCTTTGGAGCTCCACAGCTTCAGGGACAAAGCGAGGAAGGAGGAGATGCCATGTGCCTCTGTTGAGCCATTCTCCCATCCTGCAGGAATTCCTGCAAAGAGCCATTTGTGAAATCTGTGTGAAGCAGCAGCCACACGTGTCCCCCTGACAGCTCTTCTGCATGAGATGTCATTCCAAAGGGCTGTTTCTGATGGATTTTTTTTCACGCCCGATTTTTTTTCCCCCCCTGTATGAATGTCTGGGAAGAAAAGCACGTTATTCCAAATGTGATTAAATCATTTGGAAGAGGATTATGGTGGTTTGGAATAACACCCTCTTATTCCAGAATGAGATCAGTCACACGGGGAGTTAATCAGAAGCAGCTATTTCGCTCCTCTGGGGAGTCTCCACCACCATGACAAACAGTTGGGCTACCAGGGTCTCTCCCTCCTCCTGCTGCCACCCATGGGGGCTAAGGCCAGCCGGTGTGGTATGGCTCAGTAATTTAGAGACATAATTTAATTACTTCTGGGCTTGACTCCGGGCATTCTGTAGTAGTGAAGACCTCAGAGCCCTGTGTTGTGAAACGCCTCCTCGTTGCAATTTCTGACTGAAAATCGAGATGGTTCCTGAAGGGTTGTTGCCTTCAAGAGGTCTTTGCTCCTTCAAAAGCCCCTCCAGTTATTTCAGTAAGGGATCAAGCCACTCTGGAGGCACTTGTGCTCCATAGCACTGCTCTTCCCATCAGCCATGGGGCTGTCCTACCCCTTGGCCATGCTCATGAAGAGCATCAGCATCACCCACCACCCACAAAGCTGCACCCTCTGCGTGCACACACGGCTCTGCCGCCGCTCCGTGATGCGACAGCCCAGAAACTATGGGCTTGTGGATGCCACAAATTATTTTTTTTCATCCTCTGATATGTATTTATTACTGAAAATTAAAGGTTTTCCTGAATTTTGATTTCCAAGCCGGGCCAAACACAGCTCAGGCAGTAAGCACTGCATATTTATTTCCAGCTCGAGCAGGAAAAATATCACTTCTTTCCTCGTGTTTCTATAATTTCTTTTCTGTGCATATGCAAATTGCTGGTTTATTTGTGCAAGATTTATGCAGCTAAATGATGGGGAATTATAGAGGCAATTCAGCACTTAGAAAGGAGAGAGACAATTGCTGCAATTTGCTCGTGCCACGCGCTAATTCCTCCAGCAAATGCTTTGGCTCATTTGCTTGCACCGAGCACCGATTCCTGCACCCGAAGCAAGCTGGGGAAATTTTTCTCTGGGGTCAATATACTGCAAACGGTTTGTGTTTCTTCACCTCCCTGTAATACTTCAGAGCAATTAGTACCAATAATGAAACCTGGCTGTGATTCCTCAGTGCTGAGAGACGCAGCCAGGGCCGGCGAGCCAAACGCGTTTTCGGGTCAAATTGCCCGTTTAAGGACCCTGCTCAGGAAGCTTTAAATCCACCCCGATGGATCGCTACGAGCTGAGCTCCAGGGGGGGTTGGAAAACACTCTTGGAAGCAGATTTTCCCCCTGATTATTTTTCCCTGCCCAAAGCAAACCTGCTCTGCTAAGTGACGCCGATAGGTTTGGGGGAACTTCTCGCCCTGGTGTTGGCTGGCAAAGCTGGGGTGTTTACCAGGTTTGCCTCCACGTTCCTTCTGGGTGAGGCCAAACAGGGAAATCTTGTGGGGCTGGGGTTATAGAAGCGTAGAATTATAGAATATTCTAGGTTGGAAAGGACCTTTAAGGTCAAGCCCAACCATTAACTGCCAGGGCACCGCTAAACCGCGTCCCTCAGCACCACATCTCCATGGCTTGAAAACCCCTCCAGGGATGAGGACTCCACCACTGCCCTGGGCAGCCTGGCACAGCCCTGGACAACCCTCAAGGGGAAAAAAGTTTCTCTAAAGTCCAACCTAAACCTCTCCTGGCACAAGTTGAGGGTGTTTCCTCTTCTTCTATCACTTGCTCTTGGGACAAGAGCCTGACCCCACCTGGCTCCCACCTTCCTTCAGGGAGTTGTGGAGAGCCAGGAAGTCTCCCCTGAGCCTCCTTTGCTCCAGGCTCAGCACCCCCAGCTCCCTCACCTGCTCCTCACCACACTTGGGCTCTAGACCCTTCCCCAGCTTCGTTGCCCTTCTCTGGCCACATGCCAGCTCCTTGGAGTGAGTGACCCAAAATTGAACCCAGTGTTTGAGGTGTGGCCTCAGCAGTGCTTGAGTCCAAGGGGACAATCCCTGCCCTGCTGCTGCTGACCACACAAGTGCTGATCCAAGCCAAGATGATTCCTAATACAAGCCAGGATGCCATTGGCCCATCATGGCCATCTGAAAACGTACTGGCTCATGTTCAGCTGGCTGTTGACCAGCACTGCCAGGTCCTTCCCCACCAGGCAGTTTCCAGCCACTCTTCCCCAGACCTGCAGCGTTGCAGGGGGTTGCTGTGACCCAAGGGCAGGACCCAACACTTTTAGCCTAATGCCCTGGGCCCGGATGCAGGATGGAGACAGGACACAGGGACAGAGGCCCAGAGCCCCAGGAGCTAACCTGGAGGTCCTGCAAAAGGACTTGTTGTGGTCAAATGTCACAAGACAGCTGGTGCCCAGCACTTAGGAGAAAGGGAAGTGATTTAGGTTTGGCTGTTATCAGAAAAACATGTGTGGAGGACGGGGCAATGAGAGGAGCAGCCGTTTTCTATTAGGATAAGAGTAGGTCAGGTGTAGTTAAAACTGGGGAAATGGAGCAGGAAATGTGGCTGTATATTACTCACCCAAGATATATTGCACACATTAGCTCTGTTTGATCAGCCTGGTCGGAGATTCGGCGCTCCAGTGGTGTTTTAGGGTGGCCAAATCCAGGCTTTGTACTCTATTAAAATAAATCTATTTTGCTAGTGTTTAATAAAGTCGAGGAGTTTAAACGCACCCGAACGTCTGGGAAGGGTCTTTTCTGGAAGTCTGGGGTCTTAATGAATCCCTGCCTGCCATGGGCTTTTGAAGGTGGAAGGTGTGATGTTGAGATTGTTTATGTAGCAAAATAATTTATGAATATTCCTTTAATGATGTTACCAGCTTCCAACGTGTTGCTGCTCTTGGGAGCTCTCGTGGTGTTTGTCTCCTGGTGGAGCAAGGACTGGGAGCTTTGCTGCAGGAGCTCGTGGGCTTTACCCTGGGCTGTAGAAACAGGTCTGGGCTGTTTGGAGCAAGGCTGCTCTGAAAACTGCCAGGCTGGGCTGAAATTCAGCTCTGAAAACAGCACTGTTTGGGCAGAAGGATTAGGAATGCATAATTTTCTCTATTGTTGGCACTTGGCAAGGGAAAATGTGTCGAGGTTTGGTTTGGTGCTCAAAGCTTTTGAGGCTTAATGAAGAATTGTGTGTCCTCTCAAAGGCAGAGAATTGGAAAAGGAGACACGAAGGTGGACAGTTGTTACGTGCTAAAATTAATTTGCAGTAGATGAGCTTCTACAAAATAATCCCTTTTATCTCAGCTGTAGCCTATGCAATGTCTTTATCTGCATTTACCTTTGATACTCTTTGACCTGCCCCTTGGTGCGTGGACAAGCTCTTTATCATGTCCCTGTGGCTCCTTCCCAATCTCTGAGATAAATATATCTGATAAATGCATTCTTTTGGCATGGCAGCATCTTTCTTTCTTTTCAGTGATGGAGGATTGAGGCCCAGCTCCATTTAAGACTCTTGGATCCACACAACCATGCTCACCCCATGGCTGAATGACGTGGTGATGGACAGCAAACCTCCCTGGGACCAAACCCTGCTCTGGGGCTCATCTCATCTCTGGTAGCTTCTGATTTAGGCATCCCAGCAGGAGGGGGAATGAGTCTGGGTGAGGAGCTTCAGCCAAAAGTTGGACCCATTCCTTCCCCAGTCCTGGTCTGCTGAGAGGAGCCTCTGCTGTAGCTAAAGATGCAGCTAAAGCAAGGCCTGATGCCAGAGGAAGGGGGGTGGTGGTTTTAAACTGAAAGAGGGGAGATTCAGACTGGATAGAAGAAAGAAATTTTTTAAGATGAGGGTGATAAGGACCCAGGTTGCCCAGAGAGGTGGTCGCTGCCCCATCCCTGGAGCTACTCCAGATGAGGTTAGACCAAGCTCTGAGCTACCTGCTCTAGTTGCAGAAGTCCCTGCTCCCTGCAGGAGGACTGGACTAGATGACCTTGAAATGTCCCTTCCAACCCAAACCAGTCTGTGATTCTACACTGCAGACAGAGAGCCAAATGCAGTGTCCCAGCTGTGGGGAGAGGTTCCTGGGTCCCAGCTGGGGCTTCAGCCTCTCCTGGTCTCTGACAAAGCTTTATTGTTTCTGATCTGTTTTTAGGAGCCCCCTGAGTGCCAGCCATATATCTGTCCTGGCCATGTCCTGGAGGGTGGCTGGGAGCCCGGCGGGGTCACTGGAAGGGTAGGTCAGGGCTGGATGGCAATTAGCCCCTGGGCTGGGAGGAGCCAGAGGACCTGGAGCCTTTTAAAAACCCTTTGAAGGGTCCCTGGCTAGGGGAGTGCTGGTGGCTCTGCATCAGCGTGTCCTCCACATCCTGCCCCCCCCCTGCAAATAATCTTCCCTCCTGCTTGGTGGATACTTTATTTGAACACCATTTATACATTTGTTTGGATGAAGATGATCAGGGGGGTGGAGCACCTCCCCTGTGAAGAAAGGCTGAGAGAGCTGAGGATGTTCAGCCTGGAGAAGAGAAGGTTCCAGGGAGACCTTATGGAGGCCTCCCAGTACTTAAAGGGGGCCTAAAAGAAAGCTGGGGACAGACTTTTTAGGAGGGCCTGTTGTGCCATGGCAAGATGTGGTGGTTTTAAGCAAAAAGAAGGGAGATCCAGACTAGGCAGAGTGAAGAAATCCTTCACTGGAGGTGGTGAGGCACCAGAGCAGGTTGCCTGGGGAAGCTGTGGATGCTCCATCACTGGAGATGTTCAAGACCAGGTTGGATGGGGCTTTGAGCAACCTGCTCTAGTGGGAGGTGTCCCTGCCCATGGCAGGAGGGTTGGACTAGATGATCTTTAAGGTCTCTCCCAACCCAAATCATTCTGTGGTTCTATGATCACCCATCAAACACGTAACACTTTGCCCTGCCCTGGACACCCCTGGGCTGGTGGGCAACGTCCTTTGACTTTGGTGGGCACTTTCTGATGAAATCCTGCAGGACTGAAGTGCTGTGCTTCACTTCTATGTGATCATTAGCTTCTCCTTTTCCAGCTCTGGGCACCCTCTGCTTGGCAGAGCCACTAAATGGGGTTAAACCCAGAAGAAACAGCAAACCACGAGTGTGCAAACTGCTGAGCTGGAGTTAAATGAGAGACGAGAAGCAGAGCCTGGCAAAATAAACCAGGGTGATGTGTATCCAGGACAGCTCAGGAGGGGACAGCTGGGGAGTGTCCCTGTCCCCTGCCCAATGGGCTGGAGGGAAGCCTCTACTGCCTCCTCCTGATGCTCAACAGTTTAATTTATTTAACCTCCTCCAAGAAACCAGCCCAGTTCCCTCTCCTGGATGGAGCAAACTCCATCCTGGGAGCAAGTGGCAACTCCAGTCTGTTGGGAGTGAAGGCTGCTGGCTCCCAGAAACCTGCTAAGACAAAAACCCACGGGCAGAAGGTGCCACTTTTTGGGGGAAGGATAGTGTCCCCCCGGGGAGATGCCACCGTGTCCTGGATGCATTAATGAAACACTTTCTTTCCAGTTAGGACTTGAAGGATGCTCATTGAAAATCAGGCTGCCATGGAAACCAAAGGTGTTTAGTCTTTTGGGAATGCTGTTGGACGAGGCAGGGAAAGGTGTGGGAGGGGGAAGGAACAGCCTCTGCACATCAGGCATTTTAGCAAGCCCCTTGGTTTGCCAGTGGTCTGTGGCTCGTGGCTGCTAATTGTGGGCAAGAAGGGCTTGTGTCTCTGCTGGGGGCTTGCCCCAGCCCCAGGGGCCTCCCTGCCCTCCACACGCCCCGTGGGGATGTGGCACGTGGACCCTCGTGGCCACAGAGGCTTTGCCATGGAGGGGATCAGCAGCCGTGGAGCCTGGAGCTTCCCTCTTGCTTGTGGCACCAGGTCCCTGCCAGGAGAAGGTCGGGGACCTTCAGCTGCTCATCTCCCCCCTGCTCCCAGCAGGATGGGTGCCGGGACCCTGGTCCCCTGTCCCCCCTGCGTGGGGAGGGGTGGTGGCAGGAGGAGCCCCTCTCCTCCCTGCTCTGCCATGTGCCACCCGTTCTAATTAGCACAGCACACCCGAGCCTTAACGAAGGGCAGGAGGTCACCGAGGAACAATGTCACCTTCCTACACCCTGTCACTTCCAGCATTCTCCCCAAACCAAGCTCCCCTTTTTTTTTCCCTGCTCATTCCCCTCTCCATCCTCGCTCTGGCTCTTGCTGGGAGCCACAGGCAGGACCTGGGGGCTGATCCTGCTCCCTCTCAGCCCCTCCCCGTGGGCAGTACCCACCAAAACGGGTTTTAATGAGGACAATGAAATGAGTTGTGCTGGGAAGAAGCAGGGGAGCAGGTCCCTGTTGCACGCAGGATGTGGCTCTTTGTGGAGCCTTGTACGACAGCCTGCAGCCAAGTGCAACGCTGGTGCTGCTGGAGGTTGTCATTAAGTCTAATTAATTGTGCTTTCCACCCAGCTTTCCACTGGGCACCTTTCATCCGGGGTGGGCAAAGCCAGGGAGCTGGGTGACGCCTGGGTTTGAAGGCAAAATGCAAAGGAGTGAATAAAAAAAGCAAAGCAACCGCTCGCCCTCCCACCTCATGGTCCTGAAACCAGCACGTTCCCCCCAAAAACCCCGCAGCTTTTCCCACGCGTGATGGGAAACCCTCAGCGACGGGGCAGGGGCCCTACCTTTCATCCGGGGTGGGCAAAGCCAGGGAGCTGGGTGACGCCTGGGTTTGAAGGCAAAATGCAAAGGAGTGAATAAAAAAAGCAAAGCAACCGCTCGCCCTCCCACCTCATGGTCCTGAAACCAGCACGTTCCCCCCAAAAACCCCGCAGCTTTTCCCACGCGTGATGGGAAACCCTCAGCGACGGGGCAGGGGCCCTGGGGGGCTTTCAGCACCAGCTTTGAGCTGGATTGCCCCTCCTGCAGCAGCTCCTGCTCTGCCAGCGCTTCACCCCCACCTCCAGCTCCCTAATTACGCTCACTGCACGGATCAATTAGCAGCCACTTAAAGCCATTAGCAGCCGGGCCGTACAGCCCATAGCAGCCCATGGCTGGTGACCAGCAGCCCCCTGCACATCGGGACAACGTCGTGGGGGGACAAACACACCCGTCCTGCTGGTACCTGCTGTAGGGAGCCCCCTTTAAACCTTCAATTTTCATCTTCTTTTCCTCTCTGCACGCCAGTGAAGGTCTCACAAAGGGTCTGGGACTATCTTGAAACATCCATTTTTCAAGGGCAAAAGAAAAAAAAATCTAACAAACCTTCCCTAGGGTCTCATCCAGGGGGGTGAAGGAAGCGGGGTGGAAAGTGGAGGAGGTATGTGAGTGGATTTTCATACCTGAAGCCATAAGGGAAGTTAAAGAGTCTCTCTGTGCCTCAGTTTCTCTGTTGGAAAAGTAACTATTGCTCCCACCTGCCCATGTAACCTGCAGAGTCACCCAGATTCACAGCTTGGTGTCCCAGGTTAGGTGGTTTCTCAGTGCCAGGACAACAGGAGCCAGCCAGCTCCAGGTGAAAGGCTGCAGCTGAAGCTCCAGGCTCTTCCTAAGGTCATCCTGCTGGACTGGTGAACACAAGCACCTTGGATACAAGGTTTCCATCCCAAATATAAGCATTTTTCTTTCTGCATTCACTTCATTCCAGTGAATTTTTCCATTCACTTTTCATCTTATACCAGAAGAAGATGGTGGACAACACCCACAATATTTCAGAAAGAGGTCATTCCTTTCAAGATCTCCCCCAAAAAACGCAGGTTAAAGTCCTGAGAGAACTGAATCTTAACCAAATACTCTAATATTCAATGTCTCATATGCAGGGACTTCTTTCTTCTCACCCTTTGTTTGGTGAAAGGATTTACCAGATTTAATGGTGGTACATCCCCACCTCCGTGGCCCCATGTCCAGGGTGTCCTTGATGGGCTGGCTGTCCCTGGGCAGAGCCCAGTGTCCCCAGCAAGGAGGATCCCTCTGCATTTAAAAAATGTGAATAGCTGGGAAGATGACTTTTCGTTTTTCTCATTATTTTGTAATGATAGCAAAAAATAAAACCCAAAGAAACCCAGACAAAAAATATGAAGTTGCTGTGAAAACCACCCCATTTTCAATGAGGCTGAGGAACCTCATTCCTTGGAGACCCCACTGGGGCTCTGCTGGCCCATGGGGCAGTCAGAAGGTCCATGGGGCAGCTTGGGGGTCCCTGGGGGAAGCTGGAGGAGCCAGTTTCCCCAAACCCAAGCCATAAGTCATACATATAAAAAGTAATTCACGGCGCTTTCTAAACCAGCATGAGACAACTGTAAATATTTCTAACCCAAAGGATTATTTTCTCTTTGGGAAGTGGAAGGCTCTGTGTGAGACTTAGCTCATGTCTGCATCGATGTATGTGGGGTTTGACAGGCACCTGTGCCCTCGTATCTACTCGTGACTCGTTGAGGGTGCAGAAACATAGGGGCTGGCGTGGACTCTTCCACCTTTTCCTGTTGTATAGGGTCTGAAAACAACTTGAGGGTTAAAAAACCCCACCAGGCTGCAGGATGGTTTTGTTCATGCTGGATAAAATCCCTGGAACAAAGCAATTGGCATCATTTCACTTGCAAATTGAGCAGCGGAGCAAAATAGCATTTATGAAACTGTAATTTATTCGTGGAGAATCAAGCACTTGGAGTGTCGGCTTGTCGCAGGTTAACTTACAGAAAAGGGGAAAAATAGATTAATGATGAACGTGACAACATTTCAGGGTAAATCATCCCAGTGAAAGCCTTTGAAAAGCTCCCACCCTCCCTGCACAGGGTTTTTTTTCCCTCCTGAGGACATGAAACCAGTGACTGCTCCAGGCTCGGCCACGCCGGCTGCAGCAGAGCAGGTCCAGGGAGGTGCCCGCACCCCTTTGCCCCCACCCTGCTGCTCCCCATGCTGGGAAACCTTCAGAAGCCACAAAGCAAAGTCTGGCTGATTTTTTTTTCCCTGCCTGCAATTAGTCCATCCCTTAAGGATGGTTTTTCTTGCAGAGGTGCGTGTTATATTCGTGTATTTCCAGGCAGTGTGGACAAGCAAAATCACCCCTCCAGAGGAGATATCACCAGTGCTGCCACAGGGGCATCAAACCCCATCATCAGCTCCTCCACCATCATCTCCTTCATCATCAGGTCCTCCAGAGGAACCCCAGGAGATGCTCCATGACCTGGTTCTTTGAGGAGAGCCTTCCAAGGGCTCCTTTCTGCCCTGGCTTTTGCTGCCTTTCCCTCTTAGCCCTTTTTTTCTTCTGACCAGATGACCACCACCCCCCAATAGCCAGGGGGTGCACACCCCACCCCCCCGGTAGCCAGCAGACACCGTGGAGTCATTGCAATGAGGATGGGGAGAAAATGAATGTAAATTGCACATGACAAGGACAGAGCTCATCACACTAAATGAATAAGTGATGAGGAGCCCTGGCCTCATCTCCCAGCGTGGGGGAGTTTCTGGACCTCTTAGAGCCATGGATCCTTGCTTGGGGTTGGACTCTGGGCTCGTGTCTCATGTCTTTATTACAGGAAAGATCAGAAAATAGTCCTAATCCCTGCAATTTCTGCACAGTTTAAGGTGTCACCCCAAGCACTGCATCCCACCTCTGCCTTGGGAACAGGCTCTTGGCTGGGAGGGAGGAAATTCCTGACCTTCCAAACAAAGTTCCAGATAAAGAGCTGAATTAAACTGCCTCAGATGTGTTCTTGCTGGTGGTGACCGTGTTGTGACTGGCACCTGCCACCCTTCTGAGGGGTGGGGGCTGTCCCCAGGAGACCCGGGGCTCCATGGGTGATGTGGGGCCACGGGAGTGCCCGAGGTGCCTGGGGGAGGAGGGATTGGGCAGGAGGAGGTGGGCAAGAGGGGACCCTTGGTGGGGAGCCACACTGGTGCACACCCAGCAGCATGGTGCTTTCATAGACTCAGAGGATCGTTTAGGCTGGAAAAGACCCTCAAGATCATGGAGTCCAACTGTTCCCCCAGCACTGCCAGGTCCCCACTGCCCCGTGTCCCTCAGCACCACATCTCCACGGCTTGGAAACCCCCCCAGGGGTGGGGGCTCCACC
>NW_008621174.1:0-10113 GCF_000691845.1 Merops nubicus | reverse complement strand
GCAGCCTGAGACAAGACTTGACAACCCTTCTGGGGACGAAATTTTTTCTCAAGTCCAACCTAAACCTCCCCTGGGGCAACTTGAGGCCATTTCCCCTCGTTCTATCACTTGTTCCTCGGGAGCAGAGCCTGACCCCCCCCTGGCTCCAGGCTCCTGTCAGGAGCTGTGCAGAGCCAGAAGGTCTCCCCTGAGCCTCCTTTGCTCCAGGCTCAGCACCCCCAGCTCCCTCAGCTGCTCCTCCCCACACTTGGTCTCTAGACCCTTCCCCAGCAGCTCCGTTGCCCTTTTCTGGCCACGCTCCAGCCCCTCAAGGTCCTTCTTGGAGTGAGGGGCCCAAGCCTGAACCCAGGATTTAAGGTGCAGCCTCCCCAGTGTTAAGTCCAGGGGCACAATCCCTGCCCTGGTCCTGGTGGCCACACCAGTGCTGATCAAGCCAGACACCCTTGGCTTCAGCCCCACCTTCAAAGGACTCCCCTTTGTGACGGGGTGGGCAGATGCAATGAGTTTGGGAGTGCTCAGCACAGGCAAAGGGGCCAGGGTTGAATCCCAGCACCCCCATTCCTTTCCTCCAGCATCTCAAACGCTCCAGGTAAGCCTCTGGATGAGAGTTTAATGCAATTAAGGTTTTATTCTCCCTTTTACCCTTTGGATGGGAAGGTGACATCAAGTGCAGCGTGAGCAGAGGTGGGCTTTTTGCACACCCTTAAACTGCAATCCCTGGAACGAGCTATTTGGGGCAGAAATGGGTATTTCTGTACCTCAGGCCGAGGCACCACTGGTCTCCTCCCAGCATTCACTGAAGGTGATGCTAAAACAGAGTTCACGACCCAAGGAGCTATTGCTGGCTGTAATAGTGTGTCACCTATTAAGGGAGCGTGTTTGAAACCACATTATATTATTAAAATTCATAGAAGTGATTTATAGGGGGTTTTAAAAACAGCAGCTTGCCAATATAAATTGGCTTAGGAAAGTCAACTGTAATCCACCCAGGTCCAAATAATGACATTTCCTCCAATACATCCAAAAAGCTGAAAAGCAGAAAATAATATCCAGGCTCCAGAGATAAGGCGAGGACCCAAGGGAAAGCGGAGACTGAAATATTCATGCAGGCAGAGATTGGCTGGTGGCAACGGCCGTGTTGAGGGACTGATGAATTTAGTTACTGTACCTTTATATTTATCGCTCAATAAACAAGACAAGCTCCTTTACGACACCGAGCAAGACTAATTTGGCTATTTTAGCACTGAGGAAATGGCTTTCTGGGCAAGACAAGGCTTTGATAGTTCTGGATGAAATTAAGAGACTTTTCCTTTAGCTGAGGCAGCGAGTGTTGGTGGAAGCTCTGATGGAGCTGTGAAGAATGGGGCTGGAAAGCCAAATTTGAGGGTTAAACCCTGCTTGGAGCTTGTCTGCAGTGGGTTGGGGTGCCCAGCCCTGGGTTTTGGGGGATCCTTCACTGGGAGCGAGCGCAGCCTTTCAGGGCCACCTCCAGCTGCTGATGAAGAGGTTGCAGCTCGTGATTTTTAAAGATTATTTTTGGAGGCAGAAACCGTCGCTGTAAAGGTTTTACAGCAGCCCTGCTGGCATTAAATGTGGCTTCGTAAAAGTGTCAGCAAATGAAATGGTGATGCCCGAGTGGTATTAGTGCTAAAATGACCTTTTGGATAGTTAGAGCTTTATGGGATATTATAAATTCTCCCTGGGTTGGCAGGGTTATAACTAGGACATTAGTGGTAACATCTTCTCCAGCGATACCCGAGGCAGGAACCCGACGTTCAGAGCTGAAAATACCCAATTCCATTTCTTTTTTTTTCAGTATTTCTGGAGCTAAAGAGTTGGTGTGAAACGTTTCCAGCAGAAATTTGAAGGCACGTGGTCAAAAGGAGATTTCTTTTATTAAAGATGAGTTTTGAACACTCAGGTAAGGTTTTATTTTGAGTACTTCTATTTCCAACAGCATTTTAAACATATTGCTTGGGTTTTTTTTATTTCTTTAGTTTCTAAGACTTCAGATTAATATTGTCAAACCTTTTTTTTATTGCTGTGAAGGCAAGGCAAGTCCTTTTTTAATGAAAGCCATGAGCTTTATACAATACCTTGACTTCACAGCTGCTAGCTGAAGCACGGTATTCCACTGAACTTAGACAAAAATCCCCCAAGTGAGCTACCTCTGATCTTTTTTTTCACCTCTTGCACTGCCACTGGGAAATAAAATCCAGGTTTATGCTTGTATTTATTATGAAGTGTATATTTAGACAATCTGTGCTGCAATTTAGTAGTTTTGAGAGCTTAGGGGAGTTGTTTGAAGCGACTCTTCGCTCACCTGCTTATTGAAACACTCTGCAGAAGGTGCTGCTGGGCTCGGTCTCCCTCATTTATTCCCCACAGCCCTTTGCTCTGACTGCCTTTCAGCATGGAGAGCAGCAGCAGGAGAAGACAGGGCTCTTCTCCTGGCCAACTCATCCATCAATGGTGTTCTCCCAAAGCAATCTCTTCTGGGGCTGGGCTTTGCTTTGTCACTAACACCAGGGAGCTGCTGGTTCCGTCAGAGAAGTCCCACACACCCATCTCTGCTTGCAAGGCAGATGATAGTTACTTTTGGCAGCAAGCTTGCAGAGGACACCAAGCTGAACTGGTCAACATGCCTGAGGGATGGGATCCATCCAGAGGGACCTGGACAAGCTGCAGAAGTGGGCCTTTGTGAACCTCTTGAGGTTCAACAAGGCCAAGTGCAAGCTCCTGCATCTGGGTTGGGGGAGCCCCCAGTATCAGCCCAGGCTGGGGGTGAAGGGCTGGAGAGCAGCCCTGGGGAGAAGGCCCTGGGGGTGCTGGGGGTGAGGAGCTGGCCAGGAGCCCCCGGCAGCCTGGGCTGCACCCCCAGCAGCGTGGGCAGCAGTGGAGGGAGGGGATCCTGCCCCTCTGCCAGCTCTGGGGAGACCCCCCTGCAGTGCTGGGGCAGCTCTGGAGTCCTCAGCACAGCAGAGCCAGGGACCTGCTGGAGCGGGGCCAGAGGAGCCCCAGCAATGCCCCGAGGGGGGAACCCCTCTGCTGGGAGCCCAGCAGGAGAGAGTTGGGCTGGGGCAGCCACAGAGGAGAAGGCTCCAGCTGGGGAGACCTGCTGGGGGCTGCCAGGACTGCCAGGGGCCTGCCAGAAACCTGGGGACAGACTTTGGAGCAGGGTCTGTTGGGACAGGACAAGGGGGGATGGTTTGAAACTAAAAGAGAGGAGATTCACACTAGAGAGGTTGAAATTGTTTATCCTGAGGGTGGTGAGCCCCTGGCCCAGGCTGCCCAGAGAGGTGGTCATTGCCCCATCCCTGGCACCATCCCAGGTGAGGTTGGCCAGGGCTCTGAGCAACCTGCTCTAGCTGCAGATGTCCCTGCTCCCTGCAGGGGGGTGGGACTGGGTGACCTTGAAAGGTCCCTTTCAACCCAAGCCATTCTAAGATTCTAATTGCCTCTGTCTCCCCTACTTGGCATCAAACCCTTCTATGAGCTTTTATGGAGGTTTGAAACCATTTCTGTTGCTGTTAAGGTGCTCAAAGCATCAACAGCATCAGCTTCCAGCATTAGGTTTTATTGCAGGTTACCTACTGGCTCTCATTAAAAGCCTATCACCAGGAGCACAGCTGGCACTCACCTCATGGCTTGGTGATATTGGTGCTGTGGGTAGAGACCTGACAAGCTCATTGCCTGGTGAACTAAGGGCTCATCTGCAGCTTGTGTTGGCTCTGGAGTGGCTGGACTGACTTGCCCTTGTCCTGGGAGGGGTTTTCTGGCTGCAGATGGTGCAAATGAAATGAGAAAACCCCAACCCTAAAAGGCCCTGGAGCAGGCCAAAGGTGTTGCAGTGTTTCAGTTCTGGAGGTGAATTAATGCTCTTGGTCACCTGGGAGACCAGGTCCTGCAGCTCAGGCTGCCTAGAGGGGCATTGGCTCCAGCTCTCCTCCCTGCCTCTGTGCAGGCAGAGCCTGAAAACGTGGCTGAAAGAGTCCAAAACCACAAGACAGCATAACCAGTTTGGATGTTGGGCTGGTGTGAGTTGGGCAGGCTCCTTAGTCCCTGCAGGGCTGTGTCTGTGGCCCCATTGGGATGAAATGAGCTCCCCCTCCAAAAAAATCACTCTTAGCCCCATACCAGCCATCTCTGCAGGTGTAATAAAGAAAACAGAGCCAGTGCTGAGCCAGGATCAGCACCCTCCTTTCTCCGTGCAGCCCTGGAGCGGGTGGGGCAGTTCCATGGGGGTCCCCCCATGGTGCCCAGCTCCAGTTTTGGGCAGGGATCTGCCTTCCCCACCAGCCCCACGGGTGCTGCTGTGCCATCAGGCTTTGGGCTTTGTACCTGGTGCCCTGTGGAGATGCCAGTGTTGGGTTTAACCCAACCGCCCAAGATTTGAAGGCTTGTGCCCACGGCTCGGCACTGGTCTCTCCTGGGGCTCTCCCCCCTGTCTCAGCCATCACAGACCAGTCTGCAGCTGGAAAAGGCCAGAACATGGATCTACTAATCCAGGGTTCCTGCAAAGAGCCACCAGGTAAAGCAATGGTGCCCGAGGCAGTGGGAAAAGCAGATGGCACCAAGATTAATTGGAAATTAATTTGCACCTCCAAGCACGAGGTGTCACCGTGACCCTGGAGGCCTTCACCTCAACCACCTCCCCAGCTGCCAAAGAGCCACCAGCAGCCCGTGATGCTCCAGCCTGCCTCTGCTGACAGCTTGGCCTGGGGTTTATGAGCAAAGCAGCAAAAAAAACCCACCAAACTCAACCTTCTCAGCCCTTAAAAGCTGCACTTTGAAAGCTGCTCTTTGAGAGGAGCTGCCCAACACAATGCCCACACCACAGCCCTGGGCGTGCTGTGGCAGGAAGAAAGGACCACTCAGGCTGACCCGCTCGAGCTCGTTTATTCTAGCTTTATTTTTCTTGTACAAGTAGCCACAGGCTAAAATCTAAACAGAGCAAACTACAAAAAAAATGTATTTTATTTTATATTTTTTTTTTTTATACAGAGCTAACAATCGTAGGATCAGTGGGATTTCAAATATCAAGACAGTTCAAAGTAAGCAAGGTAGAAAATAAACAGTAGAAAAGTGCTTTGCAATTTGGGTCTTTAATATTACTCTAAATGGTTGGTTCCCGAAGAGGACTGGGACAAAGGTTTAGCATCACCTTTATTATTACTTTATTACAAACGTAAAGATATTGCAAGTTTAACCAACAGAAACGTGATCAAAGTAAAACAAAAATCCCTCTTTGCTGAGTAAATAAGCCCCTGCTGCAGAGCCCTGTGAGATCAGGCTGCTCCCCGACTCGCTGGGCTCTGCACCAGCCCCGTCCCTTCTTGTCTGGAGCTCGGGCTCTGCTCTGGGAGGAAACCTGGAGCTCTCTGACTCCTCTCCAGCGTTTCGGTGGAATTTTGGGGCCCCAAAGAAAGAGTGGTGGGTTTGGGGGCCGTAACCCCCGCCCTGCCCCCAGCTCCAGCCCGAGCACCTTCCCTGTCCTGTCCCTTTCTTAAATTTGGGTAAGGAGTGAAACGAGTGGGTGTTGGGTTGCTGGACAGGCTCCTTCTCGTGCTGGGCAGGGGGCACAGCGAGTGCTGGACTCCCAAATGCTGTTTGCTCAGATGAAGTAATGAAGCAGCTCCCCCTGTTTGTTTTCATAAGCTTTTAATTTCCTTTTTTTTTAAAAAAAAACAAACCATCATCTTAAGTGCTGTCAGTCAGCTGAGAGAGGGCTCAGACGTGGCACCGAGCCCCTCTGAAATGCTGTTGGGGTGGTTACCCCGGGGGAACATCCCCAAGGGCAGCAAAACCCTTCCCTTCACCATCCAAACGCGACAACGCCTCGTAGCTTCTCTTTTATTGCCAACTGAAAATGGACAGTCCCTTGCTATAATTTGGGGTGGAAGCCTTAAAATTCCCAAACTGGCCCAGCACTTAAATATATCAGCGTCTTTACAAAACAAGGAAGAAGAAAGATATGGTAGAGAAATAAATACCTGAATCCAACTGCGTGAAAATACCCTGTCACAGCATAAAACTATTCCCTGTTCAACTAAAGACAAGGTGGATACTGTCCCTGAGGTAGCAGCCATCTCTGGTAAACTGGAGAGCTCCAAGAAAAGGTTGTGCCCATTATGGGTTACCAAAAAAAAAACATCAACCAATAATAAAACAAAGAAATCATCTTTTGGATACTTTATTCCTTGCTGTAATTTCATCTCGCCACAGCCAGGAAAGCAAGAGGGTGTTTTTTTTTATTTTTGGATCTGCCCAGAAAAGGCAGTGAGTTGATTTAGTGGAATTATTTGCTTGGAAAAATGCTAGAGGTCGAGATTTCTGCCCCAAATGTGGGCGGGTGCCAGCAGCTCGTGCCAGATCCAACACTGGCCTCTTAGCCAGCGGTTTTCTCTCCGAGTAAAACTCTCTGGTTCTTCCCATCAAGAAAAAAGGGGGAGTAAAAATAAGAAGTCAGGAATCTGGTAAGTTGTTGCTCCCAGAGCAGCAATGCTCCCATTCCACCAACAGCCTGGCCCAAGCCTGAAGGGGAGTCCTTTGAAGAAGCCTCTGATTTCGTGAAAACAGGTCAGGGAGGATCATAGAAGACCTGGGAGGAGCATTTTCAACACCCATGAAGCTGCATCCAAACCATTGGCAGCACTTGGTGACCTGCAGTCCTGCATCTGCCCAAGTACAACGTGTCTGCCCAAGTACAACATATCTGCCTGAGCACAACGTGTCTACCCAAGGACAAGAACAAGGCTCTGGTGGTTCCCCTCAAGCACAGGGCAGCAGTGTGGATGAGCCAAGGACGGAGCTGAAGCTGTGCCCCACACTGAAACCAAACACAAGCTCCTTTTTGAGTTCTTTTTTCCTTCTTCTTTTACAAACTAAAGGCCAGACATACTGCAGGTGATGGTTGCCCAAGTTTTGGCAGACTTTGGAGACTGGCACAGCTTTGTCTCCAGCCTGGCTCAGGCACTGATGAAGAGCAAAGAAGGGCTGTTACGTGTCTCTTCTCCAGCTACGTAGCACGTAGAGATTCTCCACAGCACAAAGCCAGAATGTGCCATTTTGAGAGAGTTTTTTTCCCCCAGTTTTGTGGACCTGGGAGGCTTGGATAATTCAGGGAAGACCATGTTCTCCTGCTGGATCTCCAGACTTCAGCCTCATCCCTTTGGGGGCTGAGCTGATCACAACCATCTACGTTAGGTCCCAACAGTCCGGATTGACAAAAGCAGAAAAGAAACCCCAAAAAAGAGGAAAAGCGAAAACATCTAAAAAATAGTCTTTAAAGATTTACATCCATCTTCAACTGTCTCAAACCAACACAGAAGCTGCATTGGTTTAAGCCATCACATTTCTGCATAATTGAAAAATAAAAAGAGAAAAAGCTCTACTCTTGACATACTACCGTGTTTCAACTAGTCCAATGGCACAGCATTTCCCTTTAATAAAAGGAAGTAGTGACAAATACTTGTTACTATTACAATATCACAATAATATGATATTAAATTAATAGCATGTTCACAGCTCCAGGAAGCCCGAGCTGAAAGCTAGTCTAAATTCTGTGTTCACTTTGGCAACAGTACTTATTCAATGTGAACGTCGGCGTTACACACACACAAAAACCCCCAAAACAATCAAAAGAAAAGCTGGGCTGGGGTGTGGGAGCTGAGGGCAGGAGGAGACTGGAATTTCTTTGATAGGAGGTTATAGCTTGAGCCTTTTGGCATCTCCTCCTGCCCTTTCCAAGCCCCAGCACCCTCCAGGTCCCACAGTGGGCTGGGTGACCAGTTTTGCATGGTGCCACCAGCGCTGGCCCCACCACGCGTGGTCCCTTCCCAGGCTGTCTCCAGGTCCATCAGGAGCATCCTCTCATGGTGGGTGTGAGCAGGACTCGGCTGCCAGCCCCTTTGGCCTCTTTGGTGAGGTGAGGAGAGCCTCTCTGAGGGTTTAATACACAAGTTTAACCCTTCACTTTTTTTTTCTGCCCTGCAGGTTATCTACAGGAGAAGGAATTTTAATGGGTGAGGGCTACGAACACCGAGCCCCAGGAGCTCCTTGCTCTCGAGGTCGGTGCCCTCACATCTGCTTGGGCCAAGCTGGATGATGTGATCTGGAAGGACAGAGTCCTGCTCACAGCCCAGCACCAGGACACAGCCCAGGGCAGAGATGTCTGCCTCTGCTTTGTATTTACACAATATCAGCAGCAGCCCGTTGCCCAACAGGAATGTGACGGGGGATGTTTTGGACACAAGGGACTCTCCCACTGGTACCATTTAAAAAAATACAATTATTACTTTTTTTAAACTTAAACTCGTTTCCTTTCCTGATTCCTTCACGTATCCTTCCAAATACGGCGACGTTGGATTTACCACCACCTAGACAAAGAGTTCAAACCTTCATGTTCCCCCAGTTTTAACCAACCCACGTGGCAGGGATCGGGGCTGCCCTCGGGCACCCACCAGCCCGTGTCCCTGTGCCCCCTGCGTGCCCCCAGCTCACCCCAGGGATGACACTGGTCACACACTGGCTCACAAGGCTGCACCGTGCCAGGAGAACCCAAAAGCCACGACGGGGGGTTGGTGGTTGGTCCCTGGAGGTGGTGGTCAGACACAAACCCTCTCTTTGGTGTCGGGAGCTCCTCTGCCTACCTAGGCATGGTGGGGCAGGGGTGGCTGCTGGCAGCCCCCAGCATCCTCCGGCGCAGGGCCCTGCTCTGCATCACCCAGGAGCCCTCCTCGCCTCACCCCTCCCAGAGGAGTGAGCCCATTTCAGCTCAGCTCATCCTTTGGATGATCTCCTGCTAGCTGGAAATACGCTGGAGGAGCTGGGAGCTGCTCAGTAGCATCTCAAGGGGTTTGGAAGTGCTGTAGCAGGGTCTCCTGGTAGGTGCTCCCAATGGCAGGGTGGGCTTTGAAGGGACAAGACAGCAACGTCCAGGTTCCCACCTCCCAGAGGTGAGTTATGCTGCTGGTACATACCAAAAATCATCCTGCTGGGAGTCAGCCCTGGGGAAGTGGAGCAGGAGGGTGCCCTGCCCCAGCACTGGTGTCTGAGCACCAAATCCCCCAGGATGGACCGAGGCAGCCACCAGCAGAGCCCACATCAACCCCTGGAAGACCACGGGGCGTCGAGCCGTGTGTCTGTGATGGCCCCAACAATCTTTAAAGTAACAAAAACCACAATAAGAATCCCTGCCACACAAGAACCACACCGGAGCCCCGCTATGGGCCTCAAAGTAAAGCTCATAACACTAGTGAAGCATCTCGCTGCACACAGGGCTGGGGGGAGAGGCAGGAACTGGGGGAGAGGAGAGGACACACACACTCACACACACACACACACACGAGTTTCTATCACGCTTGAGGTAGAACATTGCTTTCAAAAGGTCTGGAAGTGCTTTACAGGGGAACGACGACGACAGAGCCGCCCAGGCGGCGGGTACGGAGCGTGAGTGCTGAGGTAGGACCGAGCTGGTACTGACCAAGTGCTACACTGCTTGTTTCTTGAACACGAAGGAAGACTCAGGTATTTCTGCTTCCCAGAAGACATTCATTCCGGTTGAGGTAGGTTCTGAGTTCACTCGGGTTGTCTGTCCAAGTCTTTCAGTAGCCCTCAGGCAGGCATCCTTTGACACACGCACATACACACACTCATTTTTTTTCTGTTGTTTTTTTTTTTTTTTTTTTTTCTTCCCATATCATTTAGAGTCCATCAGCAAAAAAAGTATCCTGAGAAATAGCAAAAGTGTACAAAATCATCAAATCCATGGAGAGACAGCCTTCCTGGGCCTCGAGTTTTGGAGTCAAGTTCGAAGGATTTCTCCAAATCCAGTCTTCTGGAAATAAAAAATAGATCCAAAGAGTAGTCCTAAAGCTGCTGATCAGGAAAAAGTCTGGGGTGCCAAGAGAAGGAGGCTCCACCATATCCCCTGCCTGTCGGAGGCAGGAGAGTCTGCCAAACTCTGCCAAGGAGTCTCTTACTTAGCAGCTGTGGGGAAAGTCCACCAGGACCAGCCTCGATGAAGCCATCGTTGGAAGAACCACACCGAGAGGCCCCAGAGAGAGGTCAGGAAGCTGAACTTCACCGAGTTTCCAAAAGGCTGTATACATA
>NW_008621173.1:2081-2746 GCF_000691845.1 Merops nubicus | reverse complement strand
TGACCCCATCGTCCCCCGCAGGGACAGCTGACGTACGCCCAGCTGATCTTCAGCACCCTGGCAGGACCCCCCCCGGGACCCGCAGCGCGTCCCCCCGTGTCCCCAGCCCCCGGCACCGCCGGGCGGACCCCCCCAGAGAGCAGCAACTAAAGAGCTTCGGGTTGGGCAGCGGGCTGCGCCCTGGCACCGGGTGCCCAGAGTGTCCCCGGGCACCACGGGGGGCACCTCCCACCCCCACAACTGAGGCTCGAGGGCGAGGGGCTTCTGGGGTGGAAAGTGGCTCCTCGGAGGGGTTTTGGGGTGGAAACAGGGTCCTCGGAGTTGTTTTAGGTGTTCAAAGGGACTCGTTGAAGGCGTTTTTAAGGCACAAATTGGCTCCTTGGAGGGGCTGTAGGGGTGGAAATTTGCTTTTTGGGGATGTTTTAGGTGGGAAGTGGCCCCTCAGAGGGTCTTTTGGGGTGGAAAGAGTCTTCTTGGTGCCCTTTTGAGGGTTCAAAGCTGTGGATGCTGACAGTGTGACTTGAGGTTATTTTCCACCGTTGGCTGTAGTGAGTGAGCTGCAGCTCCTGCCCGTGAGAAATTTACTTTCCCACCCACTGAGAGCTTGAGCTGTGAGAAGGGAGCGATAAACACCCGAGAAACACTCTGCATCCCGGCCTGGGGGG
>NW_008621173.1:1404-1859 GCF_000691845.1 Merops nubicus | reverse complement strand
CACGGGGCAGCCAATAAACCTGTCACCCGAATGTCAATAATCCAATGGATCTATAAAAGACACACACTGTAATAAAGTTTAGACCATTCCTTCCCCTTCTGCCCCTGGAGTCTGTGTCCCCTGGCCTGGCTCCATCGTGCCCCAGAGGGACTCCCTGGGGTCTGGGGGGACGTGTCTCCTCTGGAAGGGTTTGCTGTGGAACGGGGTTCCAGGAGGGGCTTTGGGGGTCTCCAAGGGCCTCTCTGGAGAGTTTTGAGGGGGGAAAGTTGCTCCCCTGGAGGGTGTTTTGGGGTACAAAGTGTCTCCGCACCCCCCGAGAGCACCTGCGGGGCTGGTCCCGACCCCCCATCCCCCCTTGCCCCCAGTTGCCCCTCGCCCCCTGTGGCTGGACCTCCCTGCGGGCAGGGGCCTTCCTGGAGGGTCCCTGAGGTACTGGGGGCAGTTCTCAGGTCCCC
>NW_008621173.1:344-1110 GCF_000691845.1 Merops nubicus | reverse complement strand
CCCCCCCACTGGAGGGGGCCCGAGATGCCACTGACCAGAAGGGGAGGGGAGGGGCACAGTCCACAGAGGTTCAGAGTCACGGGCTGTTGGGGCTGGAAGGACCTCCAAAGGTCCTGGAGTCCAAGCCCCTGCTCTGAGCAGGGACATCTCCAGCGGGCTGGAGCCGTGGGAGTGTCCTTGGAGAGTGGATCCAAGGGGAGGCTCCAACTGGGACCCGAGTGGAGGGTGCCCTGTGCTCATTCTGCTGGGCTGAGGAGCCAGGCCAGCCCAGACAAGAACCAGCGCCAGGGGGTGCAGACCCTCAGGGGCCAGTGCCCATGGGGAAGGTTTGACTCCCTGACCATCTCGGAGACCTTACTGGGATACAGAAAAGCTTTACTTGGGTTTTAGTCTTTTATTTTTTCTTTTCATTTGCATAGTCTGAGTTCTCTGCTGAGTAGAGTTGATCATGAGGCTTCTCCCATAGGACTCCTGGCCTGAGGAGATTCCAGAGGCCTTGAGAGAGCTGGTTGAGCTTCCGGAGCAGATCACTGAGAGCAGGAGCCTGTGTCAAGAGAGGGGATGGAGCAGGATGAGAGGGATGGAGGGGACCAGGGATGGAGCGGGATGAGGGATGGAGGAGGATAAAGGATGGAGGAGGATGGAGGATGGAGGAGGATGAAGGATGGAGAGGGATGCGCGATGGAGGGGGTTCAGGGATGGAAGGGTCCGAGAGAGATGGAGAGGACACTGGGCACAGGGAGGGACATGTTGGGACCCAGCCCCT
>NW_008621173.1:0-296 GCF_000691845.1 Merops nubicus | reverse complement strand
GGGTGCTGAGCCCGAGGCTGAGCAGCAGCAGCACCCTGAGCACGGCCAGGACCCAGGTGCCGGGGGTCATGCAGCTGCCTGGGGGAGAGGGGCCGGCTCGTCCCAACACCTCCCACACCCTCCTCCCACCAGCATCATGCTCCCCCTGTGCCCCCGCCCTGGGGCTGCCTCAGTTTCCCCAGGGAGACCCAGGCGGGGTCCCCCCAGACTCACCCGCAGCCCTGCGCAGCTCCACGCTCCTGCGCACGGGGGTCCCCGAGCTGTTGAATCGCACCTCGCAGACCCCCCCGGCCCCC
>NW_008621172.1:31159-61804 GCF_000691845.1 Merops nubicus | reverse complement strand
GAAGAGGGAAATGGTTATATCATCTGCTTCAAACCTTCTTGTGGTAACTGCCCTGCGGCAGCTGAGCAAAGTAATTAATTTCAGAAAGAATTACCCAACCCTTAATTTTTCTGAGCAATTATCAGCTCAGGTACCGCCAGGAATCGGAGTGTTCTTTGCTCCAGTGATGGCTGGGTACAAGTAGCTGCAGACTCCTCTGCGATGCTGCAATTCACCAGGAAGTCTCCTGCAGTATCTGTCTTGAGATGCCTTCACCCCATGAGCGTGCCCAGATAGCGATCGCAGCCTCTCCCAGGGATTGAAAGGGGCAGTGCTGGTGCACGCTGCCAGCTCTGCTCCCTCTCAGCTTGCCCTTTGGGGATGTAGTGCAAAGGGTTTGGGCTGCAGAAGGAGTTCAGCCTTCCCCCTCACCAGGCACGGCCAGCAGAAGCAAAGCTGCAAGTGGCAGAGGGGATCTGGGGGATCTGCACTGTGGGTTGTGTTTCTGTGCAGCTACTGCCAAAGGTTGTTGCTATTTTCCTGTGCCTCAGTTTCTCCACTCGTATATACATCAACTCTGGGTTTGCAATATCGTTTCCTTAACCAACAAGGGTGTTCCTACCCCTCAGTGTCAGAGAATTAAACTCCTAGCAAATGTCTCTCTTGGTGCCTTCTCAGCTGGCTGCTTGAAGATGGGTGGTGAAAGCTCTGGCCTCCCCAGGTCGATAGGATGCTTCCATACCACCAGTGACTGAGCAGCCAAGAGCCCCATATTGTCACCAGAGCACAGCTCAGCTCATCACTTCTCCTGGTCCACCCAGGGAAGAGACCAGGCACTCAGCATTGCTGGCGTCCTCTCTCCTTGCTAAGCTCCAGCTCCTCGTGCATGAACCTCCACAGCCTGAGCCCTCTTCACCCCAGTCCTGGCCACCCCATTCCAGACACAGAAGGCTCCATGGATGCTTCTGGAAAAGGGACCTGCAGCCTTCTGGCCCTCAGCACAGGGTAGACATGGACCTGTTGGAGAGGGTCAGCAAAAAGCATCTGAGGGCTAGATCCACTCTGCTGTGAGGCCAGGCTGAGAAAGTTGGGGTTGTTCAGCCTGGGGAAGAGAAGGATCCAGGGAGACCTTGTTGCAGCTTTCTGGAACTTAGAGAAGGCCTATGAGAAAGATGGGGACAGACTTTTGAGCAGGGCCTGTTGCAATGACAGAACAAAGGGTGATGGTTTAAAACTAAAAGTGAGATTTAGACTGGAAGAAATGTTTGATGCTGAGGGTGGTGAGCCCCTGGCCCAGGCTGCCCAGAAAGGTGGTCGCTGCCCCATCCCTGGAACCATCCCAGGGGAGGTTGGCCGGGGCTCTGAGCACCCTGCTCTAGTTGGGGATGTCTCTGATCAGTGCAGGGGGGGTGGACTCGATGACCTTGGGAGGTCCCTTCCAACCCAAACTGTTCTGTGATTCTGTGATTGCTAGCTGATGGATGAGGGACTTTTACACCACACAGCCAAGCAGCAGCGTGCCCCTTTCCAGTGTCCCCAGCCAGTGTCAGCCGAGTCCTGCCTGAAAGCCCCTGAGATGTGTTTGTGGTTAGCACATCTCAGCAGAGCACCTATCAGCTGGTTTTATATTCAGGCAATAACTAATAGGGTGGGTGACTGGACTGTTGGTTCTTCAGGGCAGGGTCGTGTTTCTAGTTGAGTTTTAAGGCTCTCTGTTCAGTTACAATGCTCTATAAAGGATTTGCTGTGATAAGGAACTGTGTTTGTGAGGCTAGATGAAGGTGACAGAGCATTTCCTTGTAAGAGTGTTAGGCACTCCCTGCCATCACTTGCCTGCTCTGCTGGAGATGTTTTGGGCCCCATCCCTGAGGGTGATTTCTGAGCTGCAAATACAGCTGGGAAATGGGAACACCTGCAGGGAAAGGGGGGGCTGCAGAGCCAGCCCTTGGCCAGGCTGCTGCACTGTGCATCTCCTTCCCAGCAGAGCAGCTCCATTCCTCTGTTGTACAGGCTGGGCCAGCAGATGCCAAGAAAAGCCCTGGAGTATTACAGGTTTTGTTAAATATTGACACCCAGTTTACACCAGCTGGGTGGAAGCTGCTGGGTGATGGAGGAAGGAGGAGGATTATGTGCTGAGTGCTGTACCAAGCAGCTACAAGGGGACAGGCAGAGTGTGGGTGCACTGAGCAGGGAGAACACCTCTCATCTATGTGACCCAGTGCTTGGAAAGCAATTTTTTTCCTGGGTGCAGCTGAATATTGACTCAGCCAAACTGCAGCTGAGTGCACTGAACTCAGAACTGCAGCAAACAGCTCAGGCACTCCAGGAATAACCCTGGACACAGCCAGGAGTCTGCAGCATGGGTCTGAGACCTTCATTTTGCACACAGACGAGGGGAGCTAATGATCCCTCCTCTAGATACACAGAAAAATATAGATCTGCCTTATATGACAGCAACAGGAATGGAAAATGAGCTGATGAAGATCACTCAGGAACACAGGGAGTTAGCACATGTATTAAAGTACTAGATTTAGGGATATAGTTTATCTGCACATGCTTGTTTCTGGTGCTGGCATGAGCACAGCGTGGCTGAGCGATGCTTTTGTATGAGACTTGTCTCCTGATTACTTTTTAGCCCTACATGGCCTGAGTGAGGATGCCAGAAGTCTTGTCATGAGCTCAATATTCCTGGGGGCCAGTCTGAACCCAGGCTTTAAGAACACTAGATATTTTTACCAGTGGATGCCAAGCATGTAAAGGTGCTTTTTTGGAGTCTGAGGGCAGGTTAAACTTCTCGTGTAGATACAAACAGTGCTCTCACCAGCTGCCAGTTACACGACTGACTTCTGCAAAAAAAAACAACATGTGCCTTGTTTGCTTTCCTTGGCTCTCCTTCAGAGATGATTGAAAGATGATGGAGAAGCTTGAACCACAGCCCACTGAAGAAGAGGTTGTGTTGGAGAAGGCATTCTTTTAATTACCAGTAATTCCAGGGGCCTCTGTGCTCTCCACGTACCCTGTGCTGTCTGCTTGGGAGAGAAGCTTCCCAAACATCCCATGCTACAGGATGGACCCTCACTCCTGCAGTCTGGTGGAGCACTCCTGCATGCTTCAAAAATATTGTGGACTCTGCTACCTGAGAAAAACATCTGTGGATCCAGATCTATCCAAACATAAGAGGTGGCTTCATCATACCTGTTTTGGAGATATACAGAGTAGCTGTTTGAGTAGATGCCTCACACCCTGGGAGCAGCCTGAGGTTCAGTAAGGCTGAGTGAGCTGCAGTGGTCATGAAGATGGCACATGGTGACTGAGCCTTATGTCTGAGTGCTGTTGTAAGGCAGCATCCTCAGCCTGCTTGCTGCCTGTGCTGGATGCCTCTCAGATGCAGGCAGCCAGCTCCCTGAGGGGCAGAGCCCTTTCTCACGGGGAATTCATCTGTCTGGGTGGAAACAAATCTGTTCTAAGCCTCTTCATTTGTTCCCTGGTTTTGGCTGGGATAGAACTAGTTTCAGGTTCAAATCACAACACACAGGAATAACAATTGTAATGGCAGGTCCATCAAGAAGAGCAAGAGTGAATCCTGAGCTCCTAGCAATAACCACTATAAACTGCCCTGGATTTCTGGGAAGCCAAGTGAAGCCACGATCCATTAGGCCAAATTTTCTTTTCCTTTTTCATTTTAAGTACTGAGATTATGAGAAAGAAATCTGACATTTTCACAATAAAAAGCAGTTTTCCCTCAATAAAATGTTGGTTTGGTTTTGCTTTTCTAATGTATTTTGGTGTCAAGGTTTGTCCTTCTTTGTGGACAAATCCTGTCAAGCTGACAGAGAGTGTTCCAGGACCCTCACTACAGAGAAGTCCACTTATTTAAACATCTGCACACATCCATTGTTCACATTTAATTGACAATTACAGGTGTCCTTTTACCTGGAGCTCCAAGGAATCAGGGTGAGGACTATGGAGCCCTGCAGCACCCATTATCCAGGTTGCATGTTCTGTTGGGAGAGTGGGACAGTGGCTGGGGTGTTCCTGCAATCTTGGCAGCTTGCTGCAGTGGCTTATTTGACCCTACACTGATGAGTGCCAATGTGCCCTCTGATCATCCCCTTTGTCTCCACACAGTCCAGACCATGGCTTGTGATGAGCTCTACAAGAGATGCTTTTGCTACCTGCTGGAGGGAGTCTCTGTGCTGTGATAATAAGCAGGACCAAGGGCTCGATGAGCACCTAAGAAGCTGCCAGTTTTCTCTCTGCAGCACCCTTGACACTGATTTGAAGCATTGGAGTCTGCCTAGAGATTCCTAGATTGTGAAGGAGGAGCTGATGTGGTGTCTTACCTGTCTTCCTGAGTAATAAAGACCTCAAGGTAGTAGGGAATGAATTCTGGAGTGAGGCAGAGACTATGTTGAAATAAACTAGTAAGCCTGATTTAAAAAATGCCACTGATGGAAAGCCCTGAAATCCTGACCTTTTGCAGTCTGCTGGTGCTCAGTCCACTCCTTCTTGCTCATGTGAAGCTGTACAGTCTTACCCTACACTTCACTCCACCTTCACTGACAGCTGAAGGCATCTGGTATGTCTGCTGTAGTCAAAGAAATCACACTTCTTGGGTGATACCCACAAACACCCTCCTGTCTGTTCAGTCACCAGGTTGGAGGCTCTTCTCTGAGCCTCCACTCGGATGCTCTCAGTCTCCTTGAGTCACCATCAGCAGAAGCAAAGTGTCAGTCACAGTTGCTGGGCTGTGGGAACCTCTTTGCCTCTGGTCAGTATTCCTACACCGAGATGCTGCTCTCTGTAACAGGGCAGCCCTGTAACGTGCCATCGCTGTGGCTAGCAAAGGGTCACAAGCCTTGTACTGAGTCTGCAGGATGCCAAGGCTGAGGCTGGTTGGGATTGCTCCATCTGAACTTCTCCTGACCCTTTTGGACCTTTATTTCACCAGGTTTTGCTGTGACACCAGTTTAGCTAGTTGACTGGGTGTCTCTGGCTACTGTTCTGTATTTTTGCTGCCTTTGTGTGCTACAGTCAGAGGGTTTTTTTATAGATAGCATTAAGAAGTGCTTATTCCAGGCAGAACAAGAAGTTTACAGCTCACAGACAATGAGTTAGAGAAATGCAAGCCAGGCACAACAGCAGAGGACCTGAGAAGTGGAGGCACAGGACACAGAATAGAGATGAGGTGATAAGAGATGGGGTGATAAGAGATGGGGCAAAGGCTGGCATGGGAGACCCCACAGCTATGAGCAACCCACCAATGGTCAGATAAAAAAATGAAGATGTGTGTCTGCAGAAAACTGATTTTAAGGATGACAAAGACAACAAGGAGGTAACATCTAACATATGAAGGACATCATACACCTTGAACTGGTGTGCAAACAACTGTTACAGGTTGGCTTAGCAGCCATGTATACGTTATGAGCATGTGAGTGAACATGCAAAAATGTCTCCAAGTGCATCTGGGAGAGCAAAAGTATCAACCTGAACAGCAAATTACTCCCAAACGGGGACTCTGGAGGATGAAGACTCTGGTGGTTTCCCCTCCAGTGTCTGAGGCTGCTGACTTTAAGACCCAGAGGAGAAATGGAAGGAGCAATGTTCCAAGAGAAAGAAGAGAAACTAAGAAGTGCATATGTTGCAATCTGAATTCTGTTCTTACTATTAGGGTGACTTTTTCTGTAGTAAGTACTCTAACTGCATTACAATACTTTCTGCAGTAGTTAGAGCTAGACTAGTGATGATTCTTCAGTTCACAGAGCTTGAGAAAGATGCTCCTCAGTGTTGGACATCAGCAAAGCCTTTTTTTTCCTCCATCAAATAGGAAAATTTCTTTTGCTGAACATGAGTGACATGGAACAAACGCCCTCACGTTCCTGCAGTGCTGACTTACTGCAGCGATAGGAATGTTAAAATATTTTGCACCCTGTCTTTGCCTAGAGGCAAAGTGGGGCCAAGCAACCCCCATACCAGTTTATGCCACAGTTTGGAAGCACTTCTTAAAAACCAAACCAAAATACTACTGAACGTTTAGTGAACATTTTTCTCTTTAAAGAAGAGTTGCTCGAGGTATGACAAAGCCTTTGGAAAAGTTGTTCCACACTTTTGCCAAGTTACAGAGCTGTCTGGAAGGGTTTGAAAATTACACTTTCAATCAAGGAAAACTGAAGCAGAGAGAATTGGGGAAGGAGGTGGTGATGGGGAGGGGGGGAAACATGATTATTTGCCCTATTTCTAAATCAGTGCTGCCAAATTCCTAGGGTGTTATGCAATTAGCATGCTACCCGAGTGCTCCAGTCATGACAGCACGTGCTTCCCTGCCAGACCTCAGGCAGGATTGCAAGTTTTTATTTGTAACATATTTAAAATCTCTAACTTACACGTTTCGTTGAGACATGGGGGAGGGGGAGAAAAAGGAAGGAGAAAGTTTAGGGGGTTTTTTTTGTTTGATTTTATTTTATTTTATTTTTTGGAGTTGCCCTTTCCAGGTGAGGTTTATCCCTCTCAGCAACCTTCTGACTTTCCTGGAAGCTTCTGCCTGGTTGCAGCACAGGTGCTCTGTGGCTTTGCTGCTGGCTAAACCTGTGGTTTGCGGTGTGCCAGCGTTCAGTAGGATGCATGTTTTTGGGGTTTTTTTTGGACTTGAGGAGCGCTCCTGAGATACCATCCCTGCCTCAAGATCTCACAGATAACTTTATAGATAGTACAGTTTATTCCTTGCTTGAGTCATCCGCACAGAAAAAAAAAAATATCTAGGCAAACAATTTCCTTTCAGCCCTTCCCATTTTTGCTGCTAACACGAGGGCCCTGGTGCAGTGAGGTGCCCTTGTGAAAATGACTGGGGATAATAGAGATAAACATCATCAAGGAATATGAAGTAACCCAACCAGACTTCTCAACATTCGAATCTCAGGACCTTGCACTGCAGATTTTGAAATCCTCTTTTTCAAGGTTACTTTCACACTGTTTAATAAGCTCTTATCTTGTAAACTATAATAAAGTTTCAGGTCTTAATCCAGTGAGATTATGTTGTGGGGGGGAGTGGGGTGGGGGTGGATTTCTTCAGCATTTTAGTACCCCAGGGACAGAACATCCAGGGCCAAGCCCAGAAATATAATGAAGTGATTAAAACTGAACCACAGTGCAGGCTAAACGGAATCCACTTGCCTGGCCTCCCACAGCCCCCAGCCCCACTGGAGTCAAGGGCTGTTCCTCAGCCTGGCTCTGCTCCTGGAGGAACGAGCACAGTCCCCAGCTCACACCTCAGAGGACATCAAAAGTCAGACCTGAAATCCCCTTTCTCAATGTTTTCCTGAAGTCATTCAGAGGGGAAAACACTTTCCCCAAGCAGTGGTGTTTAAAAACATCTATATCACAATTCTAGCTCAGAGAATGGAGTTTTCACAGGAAGGTTTTTATTAAAAGAGACAAATTTCCTTGTACTAGCTGGCTAAAACCTTTGCATGAACAGAGTGCCTTCATTAAGGCGTTCTCAGCTCTGGGGATGGGATAGTTGACCAGAAAAATCATAGCTGGAAAACAAGAATCAACCCCACACGGCGACTGCTTCCCTGGAATTAGTAAAATCTGGGTGGTATCCCCAAATTAATGTCAGGGAGGCGGTTGAGCCTTTGTCCTCCAAATCAGCAAAAGTACCTGGCAACAAAACTGTTCCCCATTTACATGAATAGGTGAGCAGGATGATCTATAGGTGAAAAATGTTTCCCTGTGAGGTCCAAGTTGAAATTGAGATATTTTCAGTGTGAAAATCTCCACAGCTCCTCAAAGCCTCTCTGCAAGGCATCTAACAGCTTTTTTCTCTTCAGCTCTCCCCTTTTTCCCTGGTCCCTGCTCTCCCAGAAGCTGCCTCTGGCTGGTTTTGTGATGGAAATAGATTCACCAAATCTACACATGGTGCCACTGCTTGTGCAGAAATTGTACATGTGGGGTTAAGTTCCCCAAGCCAGTTCAGGACCAGCATTTCCACCATTTATTTTTCCAATTCAGGGATCATTTTAAGACCTTCCAAAAGTTCCACACACGCCGCATAGCCACTAATTATTGCTTACTCTCCAAAGTTCATCCAAGGATGGAGAAAGCAGCTATTTAAACCCAAGAAGTATCAGGTAAAAAGGTGCATAGGGTAATAAATAAAATAGGATGCCCAGTGCATCTTATTGAAACTGGGATGAGGAAAGGCATTGCACAGACAGAGGGAAGTCATGGGCTTTCAAAGCATGCGAGGGCAGAGCTTCATTTCTCATTGAGCTGAGCTCCCATTTTAGATGTTGGCATAAGGAACCAGCATCTAACTCATGCTGATGGTCACAGCATCAGAAATAAACACTTCTCCCTTCTTTAATATGTAACAGTCTGACTCCTCTTCTGAGTCTACCATGGTCAGACTTAAAACTAATGAGACTTTAACAAAATATGAGTCATAAATCTTAATGGGAGCAAAGCAGCACAGTTGTTGCAAGCCAGGTGAGATGTGCACTCAAGACCTGTCTATGGGCAACACATTTTTGCCCAATGGTGAAATGGAAAACCTTCACCCTCATCAGAGACATCAGAGGCTTTCTGCTCAGAGCTGTGGCCCCCCACCTATGCTGCCCGCCCAAGGGGCAGCTCTTTGAAACGCTCCCCACTATTGTTCTCCCCAAGCAATTCCTGAAAGCTCTGCAGTTATCAGAGAGCGGGGAGGGCTGGAAATACAACCTCCTTTGTTTAGTCTCGCTGAATGTGTGGCAGGAAAACATTGCCATCCTGTTTTCCAGCCTCTAGCACGCAAATAAGAATGGAGGAAAAATACAGCAGCCTCTCTGACGGGCTGTGATTAATCCTCATTGTGCTGCCCATGGAAGAGATGCCAGAGGTTGCTGCTCACCAGCCCGTGTCCCCCTGGCCTCGCCAGCCTGGGGAGGACCTGTCTGACTGAGCCTATGAGGAGCTCCTGTGCGTGGGGAAAAGGAGGACACTCCCAAATGTAACGGTGTGTCCTGGGCTGGGTGCACCCGAGGAGCCCGGTGACTGCATGGCCAAGGGCGTGGGGTGATGCAAGAGGCTCTCAGCAGCTCGGGGAGCAGGAGGGGGAGGGAGGAAAGGCTCATGTGCACTTATCTCCTCTGGCCCGTGCAGCCTGACTCACTTGCCCTTGTCCTATCGCTATCTCCTCACCACCCTTGTCTAGCTCAGCCCCAAGGAATGGCTGTTTCTCTTTGTTCTCTTCTCTCCACCCAGGACTGCCCTGAGGTTGCAATATTGCCCGAGTCAGCAGGGCTGGAGCTGCCAGCTTGGACAGAGCTGAGAGGCTGCCTAAACCTGGTCATGCAAATCACCGACGGCATCCCCAAGGCTGTACCAAAGCTTGAAAAACACCTCGAGCTGCAGCACACTTGGGACCTGAGCTAGCGTGGTGCAGGTGCCAGGTGGGCAACGATGGTGGGAAAGGAGCTGAGCCTGTGCTCTGCCCTCCCTGGCTAAAACAGGCCAACAAGCAGCCCCTGAAGAGAAAGCAAAGCCCAAACGTGCCTCAAGATCTCTGGATGTGCCATAAACCCTCGTTTGGTGGAGTTTTCCCTGCACTGCCTGTGCATCCTTTGCAACAGAGCCCCACACTCGTGCTGCAGCCTGAGCTGTGATGGGTGTGAATCGTTGCTGCCTTTGGGGTGTTCCTGGCCTGGCCATGGGTCTGCTGTGTGAGTTTGGAAGAGCCCTTTAACCCCACTCTCAGTCAGGTATGCTGAACACCTCGAGGGATGGGAGATAGGCTGCCTTGTGAATGCGACCCATTAATCTAATAACTGTTCTTGGAAGGTCTCCAGCTCCTTCTGATCAAGTTCCTAACTTGCAGGTCCCACTGTGTGGGGTAAAACACTCTGCACACCTGGGAGACAGGAAACTCTGTTGGCTTCCTGCTTCACAGGCCCAGGGAACAGCCTTGGAAGTCTTGAAGTGGGGATGGAAATCATGTCTCCAGTCGTCTAGAGCAAAGCAGCAAAGATGCTGAGAGAAGGCTGAAGTGCCAGCACACTTGGGGAGAGGAGACTGAGGGGCAGGGTCTCAGGGCTGTATTCTGCACTAACATCTGGCCACAGACTTGCTACCTATGTGCTTTGGTTTCCAGAAGAGTAAATAAATGAGAATTTATCCTGTTGTTTCTCTGTAAGGCACCTCTTTGGTCTCTGCATGCAGCTGTTATCTCTGCTCTATCTTGGAGTTCAGGGGCTTTGGATACTGATTGCATCTGAGCCAGGGGTTGCTGTGCAATGAGCTCCATGTCCCCAACCAGGGGCCTCTGCATCCTACCAACGCAGAAATGATAAACAGACTAATTAATAATGATACATACTTGTCTCCTGGGGTGACGAGCGGTTTTATTAAAGTTTGTAAAAACTGTTCTGTTATTTGTATTAACCAGGAAACGTGGCTGCCAGAGCCAGACCAGTGCAATCACAGAGCAGGATGCATCACAGTTTTATTAGGGGTTGGCGCACTCTGTGCTGATACAGATCTCTGTGGTCTGCAGCCTCCAGAGACTTTCAGTGTTTAAACAGTGAAGGAGTTTGAATACAAGCTTCAAATGTGTTTACATCCTGCAGAAGGCAAAGTCTCAGGTTTTGCCTCATAGATGACCTTCCTATGTGACCCCTGGGCAGTACAGGTGGGAATGTGATACTCCAGGTCCACGAGTCTTCCTGGGTTTCCTAAGGAGTCTCTTCTCTTCTTCGTGCCAGTAATGAGTTGGGAAAAGGTGTTGTGGAAACAGGGGGACGTGGCACAATATCGTTGTTTGCTTGATAGATAGATCAGCTGATGATAAACCTGACATGACCTCTTTAGACAAAGGTCTTGCAGGCAAAATACAAACTGGAAATGAACTGTGTATTTTGAGCACAAAAAAAAAAACCCAACAAACTAGTTGTGTATTGGAATCACTTCACAGGCCACAGAGTGAGTGACAGAAAACTCTCTGTGTCTAAGTCCTTAAGACCCTCTGCAGGTCAGCCACGAACCAGTGGCCTCAGTGTGGGAATCACCAAGTGTCATTCCAAGACTGCACTATTTGGCAAGGTCGGATGACATAACTGTAACAGTCCCTTCTGACCTTGCAATCTACAAACCCTCATAATTTGTAATCAGGATATAAATTACTTGCCTTCTGAGTTGAGGAAGGAAGTCTTCTGCATCACCTCTCTGCTCCAAAACATCCGCTCTTTCACAACTGGCTGTGTGCAACGTGCAAGATTTTCACCCTCCACTGAAGGCTCAAGTTCAGCAGCATCCACCAGCTGCTTTAGCAGGCTGGCTGCTAAGATCCAGTCTGTCCTCAGGTGCCACATTCCCACTGATACAAATATTCCGTTTTGGGGAAGGAAAACAATTTTGCACAGAGTATTATGATATGAATGTTGACCCTTCCTTTTATCCTGCTTTAAGCATGGCTGAGGAAAGCCAAAATCTAGCCAACACGTTTCTGCCAAACCAATCATCTCATTTTTCAAATTAGTTTCTTTCACAAACGCATCTCCTGCAAAGACACAGAGTTTACAACTACTTAGTGGGGAGCAACCACCACAAGCACTGTGTCATTGCCACAGTGGTCTGCTCTGCATGTGCAGAAACACAGAGGAACAGGGCACGCTTCTGACATGTCCCACTCTGCCCATGCATCCTCCCAGACTGCACTGCATCCCAAAATGCACTGAAGCACCATGGCTGTGCTACACCCCATCACACAGCCCCTCTCCAGCACTGACACTGAAGCACGTGGGCTTTGCACCTATGGGGTGTGTGGGGTTACAGCCCCCCCAGCACCACACCAGCCTTCGGGGTCAAGTAAGGAGTTTAAAAACTCTCCACAGCGAGCAGCCTTGGTCATCTGTCCTTCAGTTACACAAAACAATGACATTTGGGGAAATGGGGTCTTTTCTACAGCCTGCAATTTGCATTTGAATTTATTTATCCAATATATTCCCAGGAAAATTGATTTTAAATCACCCTGATGACTACCTGGCAGAAAGAGAAATTGCTAGTCCTGTCCTTTGCTGTCTACTGTGCAGCAGGAGAAAGGCAGAAGGACCTCAGCATTAGGAAGTAATTGCAATTTAATTTCCATGCTAAGAGGAGCTGCCACACCATCTTTGGAGTAGGGGGGCCAAATTGTCTACCCACTAGGCTATTGCCAATCTAGGTCCAAGCCAACTGCGCCAGGGCAGGCCCTTAGCCATGAGCTGGCTCGAGTGACGTGACCTCAATTAATTGTACCTTGAGAGATTAAACTCACAATTTCCTCACACTTGGGTGCATGTGCTGTTCTGAGGAAATCCACCAACCTTGACTCCAAGCTCTTTGTGTAGATTGTAAATAAGTCTGGGACCTTGGGGGGAACACGAGGAGTGAAACGGGAGCATTAGTCAGCACTGCTCCCGGGGGCACTTCCAGCCAGAGTCCGGACAGGGGCTCCTCTGGAGGGCATGGAAAATGCACTGTACAAAACATTTTTGCAGAGCAGGAAAACACTGCATTCTTTGGATGACAATGGCATTGTGTCACTGTCTGTGACCACAGCCGTGACTCAGGCTGTGGCTGGGGAGGGAGAGGAGGGTGAGCAGGCAGCAGTTGCTGCCAGCCACGGCTTATGCTGCTAACTGTACTGCCTGGTTAGAAACTCCAAAGAAAACACAAAGTTATTGTTTTAGTTTTATTTTTTTTAAAAAAAAAAAAAAAAGCTCCTGATTGATAGCCTGGCAGTGTGAATGTTCTCCTGGGTCATGTGGATGAAGCATGAGCACACAGGGCTTACGCTCCCTGGCAGGGATGGACACGTTGCCTGCCCCAGTTTCTGCAGCTGGCCAGGAGGCCATGGCTTGCAGAGCCTGGTCTCATTACACCCCTGCTTCCCGAAGCCTTGCTCCCTGGAATTCACAGTGTCTGCCCCCAGGCATCATCTGACATCTGAATTCATGAACTTTAAGACGCAGATTCCACCCAAGCTTGCAAAATCGGAAAGTCCCTGGACCCTTCCTTTCCCACTTGTCATGCCATGGAAGATGCTGACGTGTATTTTGCCTACACAGCCTTCTGACTGTCTTCTCACACCACAAGGACTGACCAGTGCAGAAGGGCTTGAACAGAACTGGCTGAGCCTGGGATCTGGTCAGTGCTAGTTGCTAGTGAGGCTCAGCGATCAATAGGTTGAGTTTGGGCTCTCTGTACTGCAAACCCCTGGACGTGTTTCAGGAGGCATCACCATGGTGGCCAAGCTCCTGCTGAGAGAAGGCAGCTCTGCACCCCTCCATCACTCTCAGCCTGTATGAGGTGGTGGCAGGTGAGCCAGCCTTGACTCCAACAGGAGGCTGATGGTGACACTTGGCTTTGTTCTTAGCTGATGACCAATGGAGAAATCTGGGTGATGTCTTAGAGATAATGTCTTACTTAACAGAGAGGTCAACAAGCACTGGAGGAAAAACAGCTAACTGGGGAGAAAAGGTTAACATCTGAATTTTTACAGCTCATCATTCTCTGCTGCACCCCAGGACTCCTAGAGACCAGCACCCTTTATATAGGATTTTGCCCACAAAATACTTTTAGCTTTCATCAGTTCCTAGGAACTGCAGGACAGATGTGAGTGAAACCCTTAGGAAAACACGGTGGACAGTGGACAACACAGTGGACAACAGGCTACCCTCTGTCAAGAGAAACATCATAACAGATTGGCAAGCTATGGACAAGAAATATGGCACCAGCTTCAGAGGCTGCAGTTTGAAAGTAGCAGGAGAAAGGTGGGCTGCATGCCAGTTTGGGCTGTGGGTACATGACCTCCTCTTGTCTTGTCTCTGGGGAAGCCAAAGGTGATAGGCACAGAGCCTATCTACCATCTACTCCAAACTTCTTCCTGACATTCTGCAGGACAACCAATGAGAATGAAGCCCTGTCTCCAGCTGCCCCAAGGGAGAGTTCTCCAGAGCTGGGTGCTGTGGCTGTGGACATACTGTGCTGAGCAACACACTCCAGGGATGCTAAAAATGACCCTTCCACTGGAAATCTCTCCTGGCACCGAGCTTCACTGCAGGCTTCTCTTCTGGAGCACAACATAATGGTTTCTTCACTGACTTCTGTTGGTGGAGAGAAGAAGGAAAGCATTTTTTTTTTTCCTAATTTTCCTTATTTTCATTGAATGCTGTGTTTTTGTACTGCTTTTGGAAACAATTATCCCTCTGAGCAGAGGGTGTGGATGGAGCTGGATCAGAGCACTGTAGGAAAACATCTTTCTCCTTCACTGGCAGACCAAGTTCCTCCCCCTGCTCTGTCAGGCAGGAAATGAAGGAAACCTTTGAAAGCACCGCAGAGCATTAACTATTAGAGTCCAGGGCACAAGGCTCAGGAAAGAAGGATCCTCAGCCTGTCTCTCCTGCAGCAGAGGGTGACACCAGGTGAATCTTCCCAGTTCTCATCTTACTTTTGTATAAAACGGGGGAGGAACAAGATGTTCTGTTGGTGTGGAAGAGGCAGGAACATGGTCCCTGTTTCCTCCTCAGCACCTAAATGCTGTGTCCAGGGAAATACGTGTGTTCCTTAAACTTCCTGGCACTGCTGGTGCTGTTGGCTTCACACCCGCTGTGTCTTTTGAGGATAGCTGTCATTTTCCTTTTGCCTTAAGGCACAAGGCTAATGGTGCCCCAAAATGAAATTTGCTCTGCAAGGAAGGTAACCTGGAGAAAAGAGCAGCCTCATACACCTCAGAATGGACTCAGCAACCAAAATGCAAGAGGGTCAGGGAGTGCAGGGCACTGTGGCCAGCAGTCCCCATCTTTAAGAGTCACTGTGATCCAGAGGAGTGTGACCTGTGGGTGTGAGCAGGTGCTTATGTGTCCCATCCCAAATCCACACCCCCACTGAGTGCAGTCTTCCATCTCTGGAGTGACTTTTGGCTTTCTACCCATACACAAACTCCTACACCTACAGCTCCCTCACCATGCTGGGGGCACAGGGCTGACAGCTTATCATGCAAGAGTGGGGACAAATGCCATGTGCTCTTCTTTTAAGGTTCCTTAGTTTATGACCTACTGTCAGATTGAGTCTGATAGCAGGTGCTTGTGTCTCTTACCCTCAAAAGTGCCTGCAAGATCAAGGGCTCTGTGCTATCTGATTCTCCTTCTTTCAGAGAAAATTGCATGGGAAAAAATTTCCAGGTAGAAGGTGTCAATCTATAAAGGAAAAATAAAAGGGTTGAGATTAGACCATCAGTACTGACATAAATCAGTAAGTAAAGATATAACCATCTAGAACTTCAGATAAGCTTACAGCCAGCCATGCCTTGGAAAGCAAGTGGGAGCTCACCAGTCCTCCACCTAAATTAGGAATGACACATTCAAAACTGTACCCACAACTTCTGTCAATGTACATTCACCAGTTCCTCAAAATCTTCCCCATTTTACCGTGGATTTCAATTCCAAGCTCACCCTAGACTTCAGGCAGAACTCTTCAAAAACCACAAGGGATTTATTTCTGAAGACAAGAAGACCAGATGTATCCCGTGAAGTGCAGTCAGAAAGATTCCAGAGCTAGACAAGTCCTCAGTCTGCAGCAAGGCTGGGGGAAATGCCCACGTTTGTACATGGTAATGATGATCTCTGCAGAGTCTGGAGTGTCCCCTAGCTCGGCTAATCCACTGGCATGGGGCAGAGGTAAGATCCTGGGCTGGAGCTGCTACACTTGCAAGCTGAGATAAGCATCGAGGCAATCTCTGGAGTGAAGGAGTGATGTCAGTACAAACTGCTCTGCTTTCCCTTGGTGAGGTATCCAAGGTATTCATACCAACTACCTGCTGGATTTGTAGATCTATGACTTGCATGCTACAAACACCCTTGGACTCACCCACTTCTCTCCCTGTGACTGATGGTGCAGAGATCTTCAGCTTTTGGGTCTGCTCAGTTCCCATGTAAATTGACCATTTCCCTCTGCTCTAACAGGCACCAAGCAAACAGATTCCTCTGGGGAACTCATGCACGTGCAGAACAGCAGAGTTTAGGTCTGTAGATGCTGTGCCTTCAGCATGGCCAGATCTGACTGTTTCCCTGCACCCCTTTCCTCTCCCCAGCCTTGGAAACATCCATCTCCTCCATCTCATCTATACTGATGAAGTGAGCAGGTCCCTTCTGATAAACCTCTGTGGCTTGCTCTGGGGCATCCAACCTTCCTGTGGATTCCAAGAGTCCAGATATTCCAGTCATCACCCATCTGCCCAGGCATTAATGACATTGCTCCCCAGCCTCGTTTGGTTTTGCCAGGAGATGATGTTGGATATTTTTTCTCTTGGAGTGATACTACAGGGCTACAGACCAAGCAGAAAATAAGATGGACCCATTGTGCACAAGAGAGAAAGGGGAAAGATTGAGCAGAGCTGTCCTGAGCTGTTGTGCTCTTTTTGTCTCCCCCCTACACAAAAGCTCTGAAGGAAATGGAAGTGTTCTGCATATCTTCTGTCGAGGTCCTGAATGGGATCTCTGTTCCAAAAAGAGGACAGTTGTGGAAGGCAGTAAGTCTACAGTGTGGGAGAGTGTATCTTGGCTTTCTGAGAGAGGCCGTGACAGCTCAGGTCTTCATTTTTAAGTTTTCTCAGAAAGTCCAGACTTCAGAGTTAAACTAAGTCTCATTTTGCCTGGCTCTGCTGAGACTTGGTTTGGTTCTGTACACATGAATGAGTCTTACCCCAAAGCAATGATTGCTTGGTCTTTCTTCTTGCTGACTCCCTTGTGTTCCTCTGGACCAAACAGCCTCTGTAGGTCTTGACATCAGTGGTGAATTGACTCTCTTGTGTGAGATGGATTGTACAAAACATCTGTGAAGGATCAAGTTTGCAATTATGTGTTGGGATGAACCAATCTGATGAATTTTTGAAAATTAAAATCAAGAATGCTTGAGGCCCCACACTAACAAGGAGCAGCAAGGTTGCTGGCTGAGGGGTGGGAAGTCCATGCACATCCCACAGCCCCTGAGCAAGGCAAGCAGAGCAGAATCAGAGATCATGGCCAGCTTCAACCTGGAGTCCACTGGACAATATCCTGGTGGTGAGAGAGATCCCAGGTCAAGCTGGGAAGTGAAAGGGCTCAAGGAGAGAGCTGGTGAAAAGCATTGGCTCCCCACGTGGACACCACTTCCCATTTTCTCTTTCTCTACTTAGGGCTGAGCCCACTGGGAAATGCTGCAAGGAATCCAGAGGAGAGCTCCATGTTCAGTCTCTGTTTTTCACCATTCATTTGAGCTCTTATTTTAACCAGTTTTGTTCTTCACCAAGGCTCCATCCTGGGGAAAAAAAAAAAAAAAGGTACTACAATTCACCTGAACTGGAAATTCCCCTGTTTTCCTCCATCAGAAAATATAAAGAAAAGGGGAAAAAAGGCATAGGAGGCACAAACATCATGTATATGATTTTATCCAATAAATAAACCAAAGAAAGGCAGAGGGTGAACACAGATTATCCAAACCCACTGGGAGTTCCCTGTTGGTATGATTCATTCTGACAAATCAGACAAGGACATCAGATGCCCAACATCAGCTCTGCAGCCTGACCACCGACCTGAGGCTCAGGCCAGGAGAAAGCTGCACTTGTCTGTTCCCAAACCATGTCCACATTGAGCTCCAAAATTGTGACCTCCCTTCACCTCATCCATGTAACACCCTGCTGGGAGGCTGTCAATGGGAAACCCAGACTGCTGTGCAGAAGATATCTTCCTCCATCCTTCCAGGTCCATCACATACCTGCCCATGTACTGGACATAACTGGCCACAGCTACAGCCAACGGTGAGAAGAACAGTCAGTTTCCCTGCTCCACATTTCCACACCTCCTCCCCAGAGCTCTGGGGTCAAAGACCCTCCACATCTCCCTGCTTTTTCCCAGAGTCTTTGCATTTGGGGGGAAACGACAAAAAGTGATCCCAGAGGAGGCAGGAGATGCTGATGGAGGCATCAGGACTAACCTATCTGGAAGGTCCAGCAGGACCCTTGGAGGACAAGTGGGATCAACCAACATGCATGCGTGTTTGAGCAGGACTCAGCAGTGCTACTGATGGGAAAAGTGCAGCTTGCCACACAAAACTGGGCCTCCTCTATGGGATTTAGTGTCCCCTGGCCATGTGGCTCTGCCCCTGTGGGTGGTTCCCACACAGAAGAGTTTTCCCTCCCTCCTCATAGGGACTGAAGGAACCTGATAACATGAATATCCATTTCTGTTTCTCTATATTCTGTCCCTACCCCATATTCCCACCCTGCCTCAACACATCCACTGTGCCCCGGGGGGGGTTGTACAACCTTCTCCCTGCTTCATTGCTGTCCCTGCACAGGTCACCCTCCCTGCAGCTTTGGCTGGTTTCTCCCTCCCATGCAGGGCTGCACCTCTGCTGGATTTTCTGCCTGAACAGGGTCTGTCCAGCCCTCAGAAATGTGTCATTTGGTTTCCCATCCAATTCCTTTTTAACTCTCTGGCTGCCTCAGCAGGTTGGCTGAACTTCCTCAAAGCAAAGAGACAAGAGGTCGAGGGACCTGCTTTGGCCAAAAACCACTATTTTGTCTCACAGGTATAATTACAGTGATTTGTCTGGAAAAATTGGCTTTCAGTGATAAAAGACTCTCTAATGAGAAAGACTGTAATCATGAGTGAAAAATCTCCTGAACTGAAGTATATGCTAATTGTGTGTTACCATACCTATGTTTCTATGCAAGTATGTTCATGCATATAAATAACTATGTTTACTAAACTGTTTTAACCTGCTTCACAATACAGCCCGAAGTTATCTTATCTCTATTGCTAATGAAAATAAACAGATGTATCCAAACATCAAAACACTCCTGTATGAGGAGTTCCTTATCAGGCCGACTTCCTCCCACTGACCCAGTTAAACCTTCAGTAATTCATTAATTTTCTAATCATGGCTTCTTGGAAGTCCTAACCAACTTTCCTATCAGCATATTTTTGATCTTGTGAAGCTGAAATTCCCTAATGTTTTGGTTGCCTTCTGCATCCTGCAAAGGCATCCCTTCCTTCAGCTTTGTCACTGCCTGCCTACCTCTGCTAATTATCACCTCTTTACCCACACACTTCTTCCCTAGCTCGCTAGTTCAAAGCCTTAGTAGAAAGAAAGCCCAAAAAAGAAACAACTCAAAGCCTGGCAGCGTTTTTACTTGTTATATGTTGACTATCCCTTCAGAAAGGAAATAAAAGAGGTCAGATTCCCAGACATCCCTAATAGTCAGCCCCCTGCTGTGTGCCCCAGCTATGGTAAAGCTCCTAAAATTTCCTGTCCCATGGGAGAGATCCCCACTTTATCATCTGCCTCCTGCAGGTAGAAAAGAATGGGAGACTTCAAGCAGCACCATGAAGGAGGAGGTCTGGATGCCCATCCTGACCACTCAGCTGTGACAGTGACAGACCACATCTAAAAAGAAGTGGAGACCTGCACTATTCACAGTGTGCACCTTCCCCCTCTGTCTGTCCTTAACCCCCATGATACCCAGTGGAGACATCACCCAGCTGTCTGGAGCAGTTAGATCCTTGGGAAGGATCTACAAGAAGGCTGAGGGCTCCATGGAATTTGGCTTCAGGGTTTGGCTCAACCTTTCCCTTCCAGACCTGCTGCTGAGGATCCTTCTGGTCATACACAAACCTAGCTCCCACCCCTTTCAGTCAAGCTCTGTGGATGTTTGGCTGCTCTCAGAACAAGCTAGACCAGCACCCTCAAATCACTGCTGCAGAAGGTCTGCCTCTTGTGCCTCGTGTTCCCACACATAAGTTCTCTCCATGTCTGAATGCCACCAAAATGCAACTCGAGTCCCTGTTTGTAACACCTCCAGCAGAGCAAGGTGCAGCATGGGAGTGCACTCCTTAGGCTGGCGACAGGTAAATTCCTGTCTAATCCCAGATAAGATAGGAAACTTTACTTTCAGTTCAGCGGTACTCTTTGGACACATACTGCACCACCTACTTCTGCCTTGCTATGAGCAGCATCTATAACATTCTGTATTCTGTGTTCATTTTATGTTCCCACCCAGCATCCTCACTGCTGCCCTGTAGCTCTCTCTGTGTCTCCTACAAGAGGACTCAAGAGTTCTTGGGACGAAAGTGGGGAACTTCTTTTTCAGCACAAAAAAGTCAAGAATTACTCAAAGAACATAGAATCATAGAATCCTTTAGGTTGGAAGAGACCTTTAAGATCATCAAGTCCAACCATGCTCAAAGGACTCTGGGAAACATCGAATTCCTAAGATGTTTTAGAGGGGAAAAAGAAAAAAAAAAGACTCTCCAATTCACAGGTCATATTCTCTTATTTATTAGCTAGAATCCTTTAGGTTGGAAGAGACCTTTAAGATCATCAAGTCCAACCATGCTCAAAGGACTCTGGAAAACATCAAATTCTTATGATGTGTTAGAGGGAAAAAGAAAAAAAAAAAAAGACACTCCAATTCACAGGTCATATTCTCTTTTTTATTAGCAGTCTTACTAGAATCTAATTATTCCTGGAATATCTGAACAAGGATGGACAGGATAGCTGTGGGCATCAGCAAAGGGTGAAACGTGCAATAAAAGGACCATAGAGATGATGAAAGCCAGGTGATGTGTCAACAGGGATGACATCATTTGTTGGTCACCAGAACTGAGGATCGAGTGTTCAGGACCCACTCTTGGAAATACTCTGGACCAAGAAAGGGTTGTGGTCTTTGTAAGAGAGGAGAGTGGCCACAGAAGACACACAACTGTTCTCTGATGAGACTTCAATGAAGATCACCAAATTGCTTTCACCAAGGCTTTTTGCTTTATGAGGAAAATGTTCTGAACTTTTATGTGACCTTGCCATAAAGCAGATAAATATCCCTTCAAAATATGCAGGCTACAATGCACATTTCTGTCCTGGGTAGCCCCATTTTTCACAGTGATTATTCTAGCTACATCTTCATGATAAAGGGTTATTTTAAGGACAACACAAAAGATGCTCATATCTGTCTTGATATAGAGACATAACGAATACCCTCTCAGCCAACAGACTCTTACTATCACTCCTTCTGAACTTTCAGGGGATATTTCTTATCTGTCTTTTAGGCCTAGCATTAACTCAATGACTCTGAGGAGTCCTGATCGAATAGGCTTGAGCAATAGTGATCATAGCTTAGACTCCACAGAAAATTAACTCATTTATTTTCATATTTACACTCTTTGGGGCCAGAAGATGATTCTGTTATCATCAATCAAAGATCATGTTAAATCAGTGGCCTCATCAACCCCTCTTCTCGTAGGGATCAATCCAAGGAGGTGGAGAGAAAGTCATCTGAAAGAAACGACTGCGTGGTGGGATCTGAGCAGTGTTTGTGTAGGATGCAAATGCAGGGGTAGGGAATTATTTGTCTAGTCATTTAATGTGCAAAGAAAAACCTTAAAAAAATAAATAAATAAAAAATCAGAAAAGTAAACAGAAAAGAGATATATTCTGAAAGATGGCTTTGAACAGAAGTAGGAGCGAGGAAACTCTTTGATAACTGCAATTCACTGGAAAGTCAGGCATAGAAAGAACTTGTTCCAAATGCATTCTAGGAAATAAAGTGGTGTTCCTCATCCTTGTAAATAAACAGAATTGCCTCAAAAATATACTTTCATATGCTACCAGTTTCTTCTCATAACAGACACAGCTAGCAGGCTCTGGAAAGAAGTAAACATAGCAAGCTGGATAGACTCAGTACAATGAGATTAAGTTAATTCCTAGGCACTTTTTTTTTCCCTATTATTTCATTTGCTGCTCCAGAAAAACTCAGTTGAGACTCTAGGTCTCACTTATCCACCCCCAAAACGTGGATAAGGTTGAGCACTGATGGCTGACACCAGCAAAACCTTGCTCCTGGTTAGCCTAGTAACACAATCCATTTGTTAATATATGAATTTTTTTTCAATGCCTTGTCATAATTTGGTCAAACTTATTAGCTGAATACATTCTGAATGCAAAAATAATTTTAGATCCACTGCAAATACACTTTGAGTGAATTCTCCTTCAAGAAAACTTCTTTACCTCACTCTGGTTACTCTCACCATGTATTCACAGCATTGATTTCTGATGGGCTCTACAGAATGAAGCATACAAAATATGAAATGTTCAGGCTAAAGATAAAAAAGCTGGAAAAAAAGCCTGTTGTCTGTATGAGATGCTACTTCAAGATCTGGGTCCACCTCTATTCCTAACTATCCCAGCTTTCAGGAGGAAGCTGCAAGGAACTTAGGAAGAAGCCCCAAAGAGATACTTAATTCCCAAGTACAGAATGAAGATGAGGGAACCCAATAACAAGACAATGAAGAGAAGTCCTAAATTTTTCCCTATTTTCCTGTGTGCTGTTTCTTTCCCCATAACTCATATTTAAGAGGCTGTATGTTCCACTGAAATCAAGAGGACTAACATCCCTAAATATTTATTATCATCTTGGATTTATGCCTTGTGCAAAGCTTACTGAAGCCAAGGGAAAGATCCAGTTGACAACAGTGAGCTTTAGACTGAGGATTTTGTAAGAAAAGAAAAAGGTCTGATGTTACCACCAGCCAGTAAAACCTTCTTCTCTGTCCCACTCCATCATACTCCAATGATAGTATCATTTCTGAGGGTGATAATGGTGTATTATCAAATGCAAAGACCCAGACAGAAAAAAATGTTATGATGCTAGAAAACAAGTTATGATACTGGTAATTAGTCACGCAACACCATCAAGAATAATCAGCCAGAATTATACATCAAATGAGAGCAAACAGAATATGCAATAAGCTCCCAAGGGAAGTGGCAGAAAGAACCAACAATTGAGTCTTTTATTTAGTGAGCTGGAAAACACACAGCAAAAATTAGTACTTGTTAGTTGTACAACATCAAAATTGAGGCCGTATCAAGTTAATGAAATCTATGCATGCACAGGGTAAGAAAAGCCTTTACCCACCAAAAAAAACTTTCCATTAAAAATAGGAAAGAAAAAGTTGAAAAAAATCTGTCACAGCATCTCTGTTTTATAGGATCATTCCCATTAGGCAGAACTCTAACAGATTTCATTTCCTTCTAGTTTCTTTGTCTGACTTTTCATCCTGGGGCTGGTCTATACAGAAGCATTAATGATAATAGTTCTTATCTTATCAATAAAATAAAATAAAATTACATTTAAATAAATTTAAATAATAAAACTATTTAAAAATAAAATAAATAGTGAATATGACCCAAATTAGAAAAGACCTTTCTTTACTCCAAAATTTACAAAATCTAATGCAGTATTCACCCAAAGAAGAGTCTGGTCTGGGTTATACAGGGGGCAGGAAAGGGGAGGGATGCAGTCTGCAATCATGACACCAAAAATCCACTAAAATCCAAAAATCCATGTGCACTGTCACTCTGAGCTTACATTAAAGCCAGTGGACATGTGGAGTGCACTTCACCTTCTCCTAGATAGACATCAGCTGCAATGTGAGACATCTTTGGGTGTCCCAGACATTCATGTGGAGCAAATATGTCCCAGGAGCCTTGGGTAGCTCTGCTTTCCTAAGGCAAGAGCTGGAGACTGGTGGGATAAACAGGGCCCTGGAAATGTCACTACCCACTTATGTGTAAGAGAATGAGTTGAGCCCTTGGTTGGTGGAGCCTAAAGAGCAATCCAGCTGCTCACCAGGTGTCTGTTTATGGTGGACTTCATCACTTTGGGCTCAACTGACTTACTCTCTCTTTGTTGGTTGTAATCAGACCATAGACTCTTAGCTGAGCTACAGCATCTTAGATATGGACACTTAGATTTAGTTGCCTTAACTAAGAGCTGAATCTCATCCTGAAGACATGATAGTCCACTCTGACCCTAAAAACTATGGACACAGGCAGTTCAGCCCAGAAACCTATATGCAGGGTTCTAACCTCACTCAAGAGGACAGACGTAGCCTACCCATCCACCAGCTGCAAGCTAAGAAGAGGACAGGACTTCTGCAGAATCACCATATCTGCCCCTCTGTGCAGATGTCTCAGATACCCTGAGGTGGCTGGAAGGTCACTAGAAGTCTGTGTTCAGGCACCTTAATCAAGTCCAAAGGTACAGTCATGCCAAGGCCAAAAGTGTCATCATTATGGATGTGGTTGTTTTCAGCAGAAGGTTATCTGAAATCACATCAAACCTGCCAGGCAAGTCAGTACTCAATAGAAAATGGAATGAGAGCCCTTCCAGAGGACTTGAAGGTAAAGTTCAGCCCACATATCAAAGCTGGCTAAAATAAGAAACAAGCAAACCCTTGCTGATTTCTCTGCCAAATCATCTGTACACTTCAAAGACACACAGTAGGACTGGGATTCCCAAAGGAACCCACAGGATTTAGCTACCCAGATTTCCTTGGAAATCAATGGCCAGTTCCTCCCTAACTTCTTTGAATGCTGCTGAGAGTACAGATCTGATTTTGTTTATTCATCTTTGTTGTGCTCAGAGCTGTGATCAATGGCCTGAAGACCAGCAATGGCACCAAGAGGATTGTGGCTAGCAGATCAAGAGAGATGATTCTCCCCCTTTACTCCCTTCTTATGAGACCCCACCTCTAATACTGCATCCAGTTCTGGTGTCCCCACCATACGAAGCACATAGATCTGTTGGAACAAGTCCAGAGGAGGCCACAAAGATGATGCAGGGGCTGGAGCATCTCTGCTCTGAGGATGGGCTGAGGGCACTGGGATGGTTCAGCCTGGAGAACAGAAGACACGGGGGAGACCTTAGAACTGCCTCCAATGCCTGAAGGGAACCTACAGGGAGGCTGGAGAGGGACTTGGCACGAGAATGTCCAGAGATAGGACAAGGAGAAATGGTTTTAGACTGAAAAAGAGTAGGTTTAGACTGGATCTTAGGAAGAAGATCTTCAGCACAAGGGTGGCCAGACTCTGAACTAGATTGCCCAGAGAGGCTGTGGATGCCCCTCCCTGAAGGTGTTCAAGGCCAGGTTGGATGAGTTCTTGAGCAACCTGGTCTGGTTGAGAGGTGTCCCTGCCCATGGCAGGGAGGTTGGATTAGATGATCTTTAGGGTCCCTTCCAACCTCAGCTTGTCAATGTTCTATGATTCCTTCTGCTTTTCACCCCCGGTTCCCTTTGGGATTGCATCTCCCTTAAGTGGTGCCATTTCAGCAGCCCAGGAGCCTGAAGTGCAGGTTCACTCCTCTCCAGGGAAAGCATCGCCCAGAGAACAATCGATACCACATCTCACAACACCCAGGTTCTCCTCGGAGGTCTTCCACTGAAGTAACAAACAGGCCCAACCCTGCTCTGTTTAGGAGGTCTGATAAGATCACTGCCCAAGGTGCCATGGCTGCAGGCCAGAATACTGTCCCAATAAACCATTTTGTGGAGGATCACCTTGTCTGGACTTGTCTTCCCATATGAAGCCAGGCAAAGCAAAGCATTCAGATGCTAAAAATGTGTAACTATTATTGGTGCTTGTCCAACGTGTGGAGGCTCATAAATCTCCTAGGAAAGGTAGAATAAGAGCATGATTAAGAAACCAAGAAACTTTATGCATTGATTCCTCTCCTGCTGCTTCCAGAAAAGCTATTGCCTGTTGATGAAATGCTCCCCTTGACTGGCTTCCAAACCAGCACTGTCCCTGCAAGTGCTTTTTTTCAGATCTTCTGCATTACCAGAGTCAGACACACACATACAGCTCCGGGTGATCAAAGAGGAAACACTAATCCATGCGTGCAGACGTGTCCAGAGGTGGAAGGCAAGAGCCAGCAGCAAAAGAAAGTGAAGACACCCCAGAGAGTGTTTCTTCTGCCTTTTTACTGAAGAGAAAGCTCCAAACGGAGGGATGCTTTCTGGCATTGGAACTGTAAAACATCATAACCAACTCACTGCTTGTGTCCTGCAGTGAGGGATCTGGGTTGTGTCCAGCAGCTGAGATAAAACACCCCCCTCAACTCCACAATCTCCTACTGTACTTACCCTCTCTGCTCACGCTGGTGACCTCAAGACATGTTATGTACACTTCATGCAAATGAGACAGCGTGTGCCATGGCAAAAGCCACCTTAGCAAGGAGATCAGGCACAGCGCTGGGTACGAGCCCCCCCTGCCAGAAAGTGGCTCTAAGGAAAGAACATTTCCTGTTTTTCAGTAGCCAACAGCTACAGCGAACAATTCTTTGTGTTTGCTGCCAGCCAGGGAAGCAGCTTGTGCTCTTTGCTTTTTTTAAGGTTGTCTTATGTACACACAGAGGATCTGGTGGAAAAGCACAGCCTGAGCATCACAGAGGAAAGAGGAGAGGACGTTCAGCTGACGACCACATCCCCTGTTTCATTGGGGTGGTGATTAGACACTCTTTTATAAAACACTCATACAAAAGAGTATATAATTGTGTAGGACTTCCAGAATTATTCAGGAAGATGCTAGAAATCCATGTTACTGACATACTGGTAAAACATGGAACAAGAATGTTTCAACACAGAAACCCAGGTGAAAACTCTTCTTGCTCTTTCTTTAGCCTATGTGTGACAATTTCAATAGGACCTAAAATAATTAAGTCTCACAACCTTGCTGAAATAAGACAAAAGAAAATAACTAGAGGAAGATAGGGCATGGATAAAGCAGGTGATAAGCAGGGTCTTCTCAGGGTCCTTCAGAAGAAAAGTTTGGCTTTTTTACCACCATTAGGAAGAGACTTTCAGCATCATAGTGCATGTTGCTGCTCTAATCGCCTGCCTAGGCTCTCCTTTCACAACTAGGACCCAGACTTTGTAAAAACAATCATGAAAAATCTCTCTCTCTGAGCAAGCAGTGACCCATTTCTTTCTGGACCAGGCTGGACAGTGGTCAGCACAGACATACAGCCCCAGAGGTTATGTTCAACAAAGTCCTTTTGTCAACGGGCAGGTACCTGACATGTCTTCTTTGGCCATGTCCAGATGGCTGCAAAGCTCTTTGATAAAGATGTGAGCAGGTGATCTTTAAATGTCTAGTAGTGAAGGGTGGGCTGGTGATCTTTAAAGAGCAAAGGTTAGGCTCATATTTAGTGTTTAATACAAAGTTTGGCATTTGTGGACGAAAAGCAGCTTCTCTCTTTCTCTCAAAGAAGACAAAGTGGTAGAGGGAGGTCCAGTCTTTCTCCAGGCCAAATGGGTGGAGTAGGAAAATACAGACATGCCACACAGACCTTTCAGGCCTAAAGCAGAACCTTACCTCAAAGGAAAGGAAAAAAACATGCAAGGCAATAAGTCTCCCAGGGAGAGAGTGCACCAGGTTCAAGTCCTCTACAACCAGCCTCACCAGGATTAGTTTGAAATGGTTGGTCCCAAATTGTGTCACTGCCATTAGATGCTGAGAGCTGGTCTCACAGAATCACAGAATGTTAAGGGTTGAAGGAACCTCGAGAGATCACCTAGTCCAACCACCCTGCCAGAGCAGGACCACCTAGAGCAGGTCACATAGGAACACGTCCAGGTGGGTTTTCAATGTCTCCTGAGAAGGAGATTCCACAGCCCTTCTGGGCAGCCTGCTCCAGGCTCTGCCACCCTCACAGTGAAAAAGCTTTTCTTTATGTTTCTGAGAAATCTCTAATGTTCCACCTTGCTCCCGTTGCCCCTTGTCCTATCATTGAACATCACAGAGAAGAGCCTGGCTCCATCCTCCTGACAGTCCTATTGAGTACCTGGAAACTCCACACCAATGACAACTGAGTCAGTCAGAATATTTTCATACAGATCCTACAATACTCATTATCCAAACAGCTCAGCTCAGTCCCACCCATTCCACATTTAAAAATACAAACTGTTTAAATATCCTGTTTTCTGCTGTGGGGAAAATGAAATGTGGAGAGGAGTGGCAGGATTCCTGCCCAGGGAAGTCTGCTGAGTTCAAGCACCCAGCCTGTGCCTGGCAGTCCCCGTGAGAGGACTTCATAATGTCTGGGGAGGCTGCATGGAGTGGCACGGGTGGTAACTCACCTGCCAGCTGCACCATGGCTGTGCCTGCAAACTGCCAGCTCATGAAGTCCCCTACCTGCCTCCCCTTTCTTCAGAAAGGAGATTTTGGGCTTGTTTACAGTTTGGTGATGGGTGACAGTGGGGACATCTGAGCATACAGTGCTAGACTCTCCAAGACCTGAGCACCCTCACCATGACGCCTCCCAAAGTGTCAGGGTTCTCCTAGGGATAACTCAAAACAAGCTCCTAAGAGCTGAGACCACAGGTCCCCTCAGTTACTCTGATGAGCCATTGCTCCTGAACACAGACATCCACACAAAAGCAGCTCCATCAGTAGGAGAGTACTAAGTATGGTCACAGGAGGTTGATTTCCCACAGATTTACACCGTGGTTTGCCAGCTCTTGTGAATTACTGTGTGAAGACTACAGGAGCACGTTGCACTTGTGTGAAAACATGGGACATGAGGCAAGAAGAGCCTGGCCCTTGGTTTCCTAACTGGTCATGTCTACACAGACCCTCACAGCAATAGGCTCACCCACTGTGCTCTGGCATCTCCACATTTCATCTCCCAGAGAGGAGTGGAGCACAGCCAAGACACAAGGCCACTCCAGAACTTCTGGGAGCCTCTACAGAAGCTTCCACATCTTCTTGTTTTCTGTACAGCTCGTCTCAGGGAGGCCCAGGGTCCTTCTTTGCCTTTCTAGAAGGAACAGAGCATCAATGGAAATTGTCAGACTGGCCAAGCAACTGTTTTAATCATCTTTTAGATAGTCTGAACACGAGTGGAACTCATAAATTCATGTGACACTGGAGGATGTACCTCTATTAGCTGTTGCTTCCAGGGCTGCCGACATCACCAACACAGACCTTGGCAGAGCTGGCTTTTGTGTGATGGCCAAAATGAGGTTGGTCCCTGCCCTGTTCCAGCCTTTCTGCCCTTTCCATATCCATTACCAGGTATATAAGAGAGATCACTTTCAGTCTGTTGTCCCACCCACAAGCCTCAACAGTCACTTCTCAACATTTCATGAAAGTTCACCTGGGTTAACTACTCAGAACCCAGTTCAGGAGAGCACACCCAGGAGAAAGGCTTCCAGGAACCAGAGTGACAGCATAGTAATGACAGTAAGAAGTCAATAATACCAGATTGGAGAAACAGGGAGGTCAGAAGTGGAATACACCTGAAATGCCACCTGCAAGGCCTTACCCTGTGACACCATGCCATTTGCCTTTGGGTGAAAAGGGGAAGGTGGGAAGAGATGCCACCAGGTAGTCCCACAGCCCACTCCACACAGAGATACTGCCTGAGGAATTCCAAGCCCAGCCCAATTAGATGTCCATTGAATCTTCTAATGGTGGAGGCTCCAGAGATTTCCTAGGTGGCCTCTCCTGGTATGCCACGTCCTTTTTAGGTAGGATGTCTTGTCTCAGTATCTAACCTAAATCTTTAATGCAAATTAATCAGATTTGTATTTTTCTTTCCCAAGAAGAGGTGAAAAACAGTTCATTACTATCTTCTTCCCAGCAAGATCTGTGAGCTGGACAATGGTTATCCAGTGTCTGTTCCTGTCAAAGAAAACTCTTGAAGGCTTTGCCACTTTTTTCCCTCTATCCACTAAATGGAAGAAATACATTAAATTAGTTGGACAATTTTTATTCTCCATAAATCCATGTCCATGTTTGCCTATCACCTTATTCCCTCTTGGCACCTTTAAACTGATTATTTATTTATTTGTTCTTGTATCCTTATGCTGCACGAGTCAGATTATTTTCACATGCAACACTCAAGGTCCTCCTTGCTTGCTTTTAAAGGTAGTACTTCTGTGTTTGTTATTTTTCAGTCCCCTTGGACCTCACTGCTTGAAGAGATTTGGTTTCAGGGGTTGCCAGTTCGTGCTGCACTCTTCTAGACCTCACAACATCTCGGTGCCCTGAGTCTTCTGTTTTCCAAGGTAGTCTCAAGCTTCTTCTTTCCCTGTTCTGACTGGCCCATCTGCCTGCTCTTACAATGAATTATGTTAGCAGGATTCTCATGAAAGAAGATGCAAAGAAGGCATTCAATGGTGATGCCTTCTAAAATGATCTTTTCTCTAGCTATGATATTGAGCTAAACAGGAGGAAGACCACTTATCTCTTGCTAACCACATCTCACCTTGCTCTAAGAGTTTCTGACATTATCATCATGTGCTTTACACCCACTCCTTGTTATTAGTTTGTCTCAAAGTTTTTTGACTTTCATAATTGTTTAAAGAACTCCATAATGACAATTTTATTGCTTTTCTCTTCCTTCTGCACCAGGATTTTTGCCCTTTGTGTCTAATGCAGTTTCTTCCATCCGCTCAGACATCCCCAAACTCCTCATCCACTTGTGCTCCTGCAAACTGGCTCCTATGAGCATCCATTTGTTATTTGTCCCTTATTTCCATCCAAACACATTATACAAACCTGTCTTTTATTGGGTTTTTAACAGGTGTGTGGGATGTTACTCTTCCAAAGAGTGTTTTTGTCCCCATCATCTGCCCTTCCACCCAGGTCACTGTTCCCCTGCCTCAGCTCCAGACTCGTGGGCCCTCACTGCCTTTGATGTCAAATCAGCCACGGTGTTGGCTGTGACCTCAAGTTCCTCTTGTTTACCCTCCCTCCTCCCAGCACCATTGCACAAACTTGGATCTCACCAGGTTCACTTATTACACCCCCTCTGGCCTCTCCAGTGCTCCT
>NW_008621172.1:7447-31128 GCF_000691845.1 Merops nubicus | reverse complement strand
CCTTCACCGCCCCAGCCTGTCGAACTACCATTTTTTTTACAACAACCCCTGTAGTCTTTGCTGTCAGCCAGCCTCACATCTAGACCCACCTCTCTTCCAGTCCCCATCCAAAAGCCAAATCCTCTCTGCCATGTGCAGACTCCCTCTGCCATGGTAACAGCTGCAACACACCCAAGAGATTTCAGGTGAGAGACACCAGGGGTGAGGAGGAATCCTGTTGTTTAGTATGTCCTAGAATGGTGGTTTATTTGCCTTTTTTGCTGCAACAAACCCAAGAGATTTCAGGTGAGAGACACAAGAGGTGAGGAGGAATCCTGTTGTTTTGTATGTCCTAGAATGGTGGTTTATTTTCATTTTTTTGTAATCTTTCAAACTTCCTAATTAGGAATTTAAACTCTTGTTTTGCCAGAATAAACTTGTTTTGACTCTTCAGCATGTCTGGTACTAAAGGCTCCTCTAGGTTGCCACGACCCAAGAGATTTCAGGTGAGAGACACAAGAGGTGAGGAGGAATCCTGTTGTTTTGTATGTCCTAGAATGGTGGTTTATTTTCATTTTTTTGTAATCTTTCAAACTTCCTAATTAGGAATTTAAACTCTTGTTTTGCCAGAATAAACTTGTTTTGACTCTTCAGCATGTCTGGTACTAAAGGCTCCTCTAGGTTGCCACGGAGGCACCCACGTAACACGACAGCAGCCACTAAACACAAGGTGGGATTTATTGCAACCCAGCACTCCTCCTGACAAAACAAGCTGGATGTCTGTTGGGAACAGTACACAACCAACTTAAGGAAAGACAAACTAAAATGGGCATCCACACATAAAGGGGAAACCTCCCACACAAGAGTGCCCAAGACATCACTCACCCAAAGATGAGGTAAGGCTCACTCAATCCACAGAAGTTCAAGCCATGGATGTATCCTTGGATGGTGTGTCCAAGGGGAGGGTCCAACTCCCAAAGACCACAACTCTGTGAAGAACCAGCTCAACAGGTTCTTAGTCCCCATTTATACTCCAGTTGAGGGTGCACTGTGGTCATTCTGATGGGCTGAGGAGCAAGCCCAGACAAAAACAAGCTACAGGGGGTCCAGGCCCTCAGGCACCAATTAACTGTAACTGCCCTGTTAGCCCTGTTTTGTTGGTCTGTTGGGGAGTGGGGGTTGTACCTGCCACATAGGTGAAGCTCTGAAATCTGGATTAACATCACCTTTCCTGAGACAACACATCCCAACAAAGCAGTGTGTGTCCTGGGACACGTGGGACCTGACACCGGTTTGGAGCAACATGGGGCTTCTGGCTGTCCTGGACCATCTTGTGTCACACTCCAGGTTGGATGGCATGGGTAGAAAGACACTTTGCAAGGCAGGCAAAGCCCAGATTGTGACAGGCAGTCATGCTGGGTTGGCCTTACAGCCTCTCACCATCAGAAGGGACAGGCAGGTCACCTTCCCAACCAGTGTTGACTATGAATTGTACAGAGCCCATGATGCTGAAAGGAATTTGTGGAACTGATGCCTTCTGAAGGACCTCCACATTTTTCAGTAATTTTTTGTTTCCTGAGTGGCTTTCCTGTTGCCTGTGAGAGCTGTGTGCAAATCTGCTCACCCCATCCACTCCAGGCCTCTGTGTTAAAGAACTGAAAAGGCCAGAGCTGGACACATGGGGAGGAAACAAACCCCAGGGCAGGTTGAGTTTGGGGCACAGCATCAGACATATTTTACATTCCCTGAGCCAGCAACCAGCTGCAAAACACCCCATAGGCAACATAGGTCTCTGTCAATATTCAGGGTGGATCTGTAGCTCTTCCACAGCAGCAGCTAAGGGCAGATCAAAAGCTGAGGGTAGGCAGCACTGCAACCAAGCCCAGGAGAGGTCATCTCAAGATCTTGCACGAAGAACATCACTGAAGATCAAAATGGCCCTTAGAGGAAATAATAAATGAACTTCACCCCTATTTTCACTGTGCCTGACACTAGGTCAGCATTTCTGATGTAATTGTTTTCCTCCCTATCACCATCCTTTATGTTTATATAGAAAGGCAAAGGGAAACATCAACAGGGAGTGCTCTGACCTCTGAGATTGTGACATGGGAATAAACATGGATCCCTGCTCGACCCACCATGTACCAGCCTCATTCTCCAGTCTCTTACTTTGTTTCTCACCAGGGAAGTAACACCACAAGTAATTGATTTTTTAAGCTTGGTCCCAAATCTTGCAACCTGTTTCCAGGGCCTGAGGATCTGGACACCCTGTAGCAAAATGAACTCATCAGGGGCAAACATACAACACTTTTAGTAGAAGTTTACAAACCAAGTTGGAACAGGACGTTTTTCTCCCACTATCAGTGTCACCTTCCAGCTAAGTGTACAAATAACCAAAGAAAGAAAATGGGACGTAAGCATTGGAATGTAGAAGAAAACCTGCACTAGAGCAAACAGGTCCCTGATCAAATGTCCCAGAGATATGGGACGTTCTGCTTCACTTAGGAGATTCAAGTACAGATTAGGAAAGCTACATGTTGATGTCTACATGTGGGTATCTTGGTTCCCATTCTGGTCGCTGAATATCTGATCGATCAGTAGAAGCCTAGAAAGGGGCTTGACACACCACCAGTAGATCCTTGCATGAGATGAGTGGGATTGCTTTTCAGCTTCCACCACCTGGACAGATCTGCTCTCCACGGGCTGTGGGGGGAGTGGAGATGCTCAGCTCACACAGAGACACTTGCATCTTATTGTGCAACCTGGATCACACTCCAAAGCCCATTTCAGTCACCACACTGTGTCCTCTGTGAGAGACTGTGGCTCTCTATGCAGGGCTGACAGGAAGAGGTCCTGTGGTCCATTATGCTCTGGGCTAGATGATTTTTATCTTCTTGGACTTAAAAACACATTAAATCCTTAAAGTTCTCCATATTCTTTAAAAGAAGCACCTAAATGAGGAATCAAGCTGTGATAGTGTTCTAAAAATGCTCATTAGAGCCGCTTGGAAACTACCCTGGAGATAAAGAGCTTTCCTTGTGAAGATGATGGAAGAAGATGGTTACTACAGCACTTGTCCTGGGTGAAATCCATCCCCAGTGACACAGGAAGCAGCAGTTGCTAAAGACCTGTCCTTGCATGGCTGGAGTAGCTGGAGGCAGCTGCGAAAGGCTTCGGTTGAACAGTCAGTGATGATTTTTAATTTTAAGGGATGCAAAAACTTGCCTGTAGAATATCACCCAGAAGACAACAGAGAGATGAAAAGGCCAAGTTACAATTCCTTTCAGGTATCGAAATAAGAGCATTTCCAAATTAACAGAAAACTTGCAGTATTCAGACACCTTTTTTTGGTTGTTGTTGTTGTTAAAGAGTAAATATATCAAACTTCTGAAGAAAGGTACTACTTCTGGGAACGGCTACACAGGCTGAAAGACTCATTATTTTGTCCAAAATAAAAGTTTCAGCCAAAGCTTTTCAGCAAGCCATGAAGGCAATGCAGTATTATTAATCACTTTCTTGGACAATGTACTTGTAATAAAACAAACTAAAATTAGCTGGAAAAAAAAAAAAAAAATCAAAGAAAAGGCCACTTTCCAACATCCTGACCAATTAAATAAGTGGACACCCAAACAAAGGGCTAAGAGTACAATTAAGGCAAAGCAGGAACTGAAGGGGCAACACTGGTACAGAGCATTTCACATATAGTCTTCATACATCAGAGCCCCCAAAAGTGCTTAATCAAAATAATGGAAAGCAGAAGGAGAACAAAATGACTTGCAGGCAAGGGGAAAAGATAAATGGAGAGCGTGGCACATATCAAAGAGAGGCAGGGAAGGGGCTTTTCAACATTTCCTCTTACAGAAATTCCTTCAGGTCACTTATCTTCATTGCTTGTCTCCAAAATCACTACTTTTTTCTTTTTTTCCTCCTTAAATAAGGTGACAAACTGCACAGCATATTGCCAGGGAGAGAGCAGCATTGATTTATCTAATAATATTAGCATATTTTCAGCATCATTTTTCCGTCTCATTCTTTCCACAGCCCATCATCACATCCATTCTTTCATTTCTGCTGCCATCAGGGCTTTCAGCTGAGGTGTTTTGTGGCTGACCACACACAGCTTTTGCCTTGCCCAGCCACATACATAAAAAGCTCAAGTTATTCCTTCTGTTTTGGTGCTTATCCATCTTACATTTCCTCCAACACCCATCTACTCGTTCACCTGCCTTTGGCAGGTCCACCTGGAGTTTTTCCCATTGTTCCAAGGTCTTGACTGACCTCAGTAATTCCGTGTGATCTGCAAATCTTTCATTGTTCACTTTCTTTTCAAGATCATACACGCTGCCGCCCAGGACGGTGTCAGAATCAGGAGTTAAATGCAAAATGGCAACCACCCAAAACCTAAATTATGTCCATGCATAGAGCCAACGGAGGAAGCTTAAAAATAAAAGCATGCGTTGGAATAATAGAGCAGTCACCCTTTATTTTATCAATTATTTAGGGGTCTTTTGGTTAATGGTTTACCTTTTTCCCCTGAATGTGGAAGAATATCAGCATATAAAGGAGTTGCATTAACACTACATTAATGGAGCTGCAGAGACAGAAAGAGAGTTGATATTGTGCCGTGGAAGGGCAGAGTCAGCACATTTATGGAGCAATGTCCTTGCTATCATGTCCTTGAGCCACTTCCACTGGAGCTCCTGTTCTCCTGATGCTTCTCTGGAGCAGTTCAATCTCTTGTGGAGTTCATAAAGGCTCCAAAATTTTACATCTTGCTGAAGTGTGCAAACACACTGCGTTTTGTAATCATAAAACAAGATGCTACTCAGCCCTGGTTCACACTCACACTGTTGTTCACTGTCCCTCCCAACATCTTTAACCATCAAAATATTCTTCTTTTTTCTTAGTTGCCATTTAGGTTTTCATAATATCTCATCATTGGTCTCCCAGGTGACCTGCTGGGAATGCTGCCTTTAAAACAAGAGGTCTTGCACAGATCTTGGTGCATTGGAGTCAAGAAGATCGTGTACAGTGAGAAGGTTGTGAGAAGGTTGTGTACAGACCTGGCAGTGGGAGGACAGTGGCAGTAAAGGGAGAGCAGCACTGCTATCTGTATCTGCTGGGACACTGTGGCCAGGAATAAAGAAATTCAGATCAACTGACAACATTTTTCTGTTACCTCCAACAAAAGGAAACAAGGAGATATGATATTAATGTAGATATAAAAATTAGATGAGTATAATTTTATTATCATATCATGAAACAAGGAGATATTATATTACAGGAAATCTAGAAAAGGGAAAGAAAAAAACAACAACACTGCAAATTTTAAACCATGCATCCACACAAAACTTTGGAGAAAGTTTATTGAATTTCCCAAATTTGAGACTGGACTCAGCTGTGAGACGCTGAATGGCCACTGCTTGAGGGTTTCTGGAAAGGGGCCAATGAAACCCAAGAGAATTGTCTCTAGCTGCACAGGTTCCAGGGCAACTGTGCATGAGTGGACAGGGACAGTGGGATGGAGACAGGCTGACCAACATGACAGTCTTGTTGATCCCCCCTGAACAGAGCAGATCATGGTGTGTGGGGCACTGGAGTTCCCAGGACTTCCAGGGAGGAGGAGGAAGGTTCTGATGCTCTCTCAGCAGCTCCTGGGCATGTGCAGCTGCTCTAATTGCAACACTGCTACTTGGCCAAGGAACATTTGTGAAGGTAGCTGTGCCTTGAGCTCAACATACATGATCAGCCTGGCCTGAGCCTCCAGAAATGAGCCAGGTGGTGGTGGGGAGCACCCAAGCCAGTGTCTCTGGTGCTGCCAGCACCTGCCCACAAGGAAGTCATCAAACCAGACTCTTCCAGCTTGGTGGGGGTGGCCAACATCTGAAGCCTCGACACAGTAGGTGACAAGAGAAGTGGAGAGGGAGAGTGTTCAGGAGAGAACCAAGGACATAAGAATGGTAAGCTAACCAAAGACTGCTTTGGCAGGACTGCCCAAGAGTGAGCAGCAGGAGCTGATTTTGTGCAAGGCATCCTGTGGGGTTGTTTCTGGGCAGGGTAATGAGGAGGCTTCTTTCATAGCTGGAGTCTTTCCTTTTTCTCCCTGTCTTCACACCCACTCCCTTTCCTGAGGTACAGTAAGGGGCGGGGGAGTTGGGAATGGGAGCCAGGACAGAAATCTTTGGATTAATACAAAGATCCCAGGTTCCTGACCCAAAGAGCTTGTGAACACTTGCTGGAGCAGTGGAGCTGGCAGCACGGGGAGGCTTCGCTGTGCAAGTCACAACAGCAGGCAAATCTCTGGGTGAGAAGCACACTTGATCCAAGGCACTCATTAAAGAGCCCTTCTGCAGATGCCTCTGCATTAACTGCACATCTAGGCCAGTTCCACCTACTCATCACTCACTACCTCCTAAAACCTCCTGCAGCTTCAGCTGGGCACAGGCTTTCCTCCCTGTGCAATGAGCTGCAGAGCACCCAGCAGTGAGTACACGCCCTCCAGAAAATCACCAAGAGCCCAGGATAGAAAGCTGTGAGGTCCTTTGAACGAAAATATTCTGCATCATGTTGAAGTATTGAGTATCCTGGGAGTTACTCCATCCCTGATGTGGGAGAGATCCCCTCCTCACCTCCTTCCTGCTGCTATCAATTCCTTGCAGACATGCCTTTGCATGCAGAAGGCATCTCTGATTGCCTCTGCTCATTTTAATCACTGGAGAACTGTGCCCTGGGCACTGCTTTCCATCCCACGGGTAGGAGGTTAGGCAGATGGCATGTGCAGGGAGCTATTTTAGTATTGCTGAGCAGTGACTGTACAATCATTCGAGGAAAAAAGTTTTGGTCTCTGTCTCCAATGATTCGGTGGTTTGGGTTTTTTTTTTTGGTCTCTGTCTCCAATGATTTATTACCCTGACTCTAGACAGCTAATGAATCACTGGAACAGGTCTTAAGCTTGTGTTCACATTTATTATGGTTTTGGTGGGACAAGAGATGTGCAGATACTCTGGATGCAGGAATGTATTTTAGTGTGGATTTGATGCAGATCTAAGGCATGCAATCAAAAGCATGGAGAAAAAATGAATGATGGGAGAGAGTGAAAGCCCCTGATTTCTGCTGGGCCTTTTTTTTTTAACTTTTTTACCTCACACTTTGTGGTCAGAAAGGGGACAAGGGTTTGTACTAGTGCACAATGGTTTAGAGGGAGCTGTATTTACCTCCTTGAATTACTTAAGTAAAGACCACATCCCACTGATTAGGTGCTACTCTTAGATTCAACAAAACCTGGCCCTCCTTTGTGCATTTTTCTTTAACCCAAAGCTTTCCTTCTCCCAGAAGATTCAGAAACTTTCTCTCTACATTAGAGATGTTATTTCTAGCTACTATAACTATCTACATGGCAGTAGGGTTGGCCTCTCTCCTGCTATCCTTTGTCCATCCTGTAAGATGCAATGTCCATATGCTTCTCCAACAAATTAAATCCTGCACTACCTTCCCAGTCATGGGTCTCCTGCTAACAGAAATCTCCATCACATCCCTCTTTAAATCCAGTTGCTGCTCTTCCCTCCCAGGGCATCTGCCTTGTCCAAAAGTGTCCACAGGACCAAGCTTGTGAAATGTGTTCTGAATTGCCATCGACAGTCTCCCTAAATGTTCATCCTTCTCAGGAGTCTGAGTGACCTGAGCATCCATCCTCAGGCAGTAGCTTCAGGACATGATTCATGCCTTGAACAATTATTCATACCTCTTCCTTTCTTTACATGCCATTTTAAATTCCATAGAATCATAGAATGGTTTGGGTTGGAAGGGCCCTTAAAGATCATCTAGAACCAACTCACCTGCCAGAGGCAGAGGCACCTCCTGCTAGACCAGGTTGCTCAAGGCCCCATCCAACTTGGTCTTGAACACCTTCAGTGATGGAGTGTCCACAAACTTCCCCAGGCAGCCTGTGCCAGTGTCTCACCATCCTCAGAGTGAAGAACTTCTTCCTAACTTCTAATCTAGATCTCGTCTTTTCTGGTTTGAACCCATTACCCCTCATCCTGTCACTACAAGCCCTTGTAAAATGTCCTTCCCCAGCTTTCTTGTAGGTCCCCCTCAGATACAGGAAGGCTCAAGAAGGTCTCCCCAGAGCCTTCTCTTCTCCAGGCTGAACAACCTCAACTGTCTCAGCCTGTCCTCCTAGGTGAGGTGTTCCTACAGTTTGTAAGGTTTACTAATGAGGCCACACTCTTAAAATCCAGGGTGAGTATTTTGATGCCTTCCTCTCACGTCCTGTACAAGAGCAAGCACCCGACGTGTCCAGTGTCAAGACCTCCCATTACATGGGGTGGCTCCCAGACCTGGCTCCTTGAGAGGCAATCGTGATTTCATCCTCACCTCAAAAACTGCTTACACAGAAGCAGGAGGAAAGAGGTCTCAAAACATGAATGAAAAAGGTACTTCATTACTTCAGTTCTTTTTTTTTCATCGTGCAGGCTGGTGTATAAATTACAGAAAGATTTCAAATACTTTAAAAAAGTTGAAACAACCAGAATTTTTATCCATTCATTTTGCCTGAACTAAACGTTTGCTTCACTCTGAAGTGTCTATGTTAGCTTTTTTTTTTTTAAACTTCCAGCAAATCAATAAAGAAGAAAACAATTATTTACTGAGCTTTTAGGTTTTCCGAAACAAGATTTTCTCTCCTTATGAGGAAAGTCAACAGCCTTTGTTCTGAGGTAATTCAAGTTTCTCCACTCTCAGGAAAGTTTCCAAGTTTTCATCTTAGATTTATATTTATTTTTTTTTTAAATCCACAGTGCCTGACCTTTCCTCCAAGCCTCCTCCTTCTCTCTTTAATCTGTAACCAGCACTTCAGTAGATTGGTTGGGTTGGGTTTTTATGTTTTCCTTGAAAGTAATCTGTGCTTCTGCAGGGTAGACAGTGCTCCTGCATTCTTCCTAACAAGGTAAAACTAATTCCCAGTCTTACAGCCCAAATTTCAAGATGTTTGGACATTGCTCAGCTCAGCACAGCGAAAGCTGAAGCTTGTGCTGTACTATGTAGGCACCTGCCTATAAAAAAACCACTGAAGTGGAGGTGTTTGAGCTGTTGTGTAAACCACCTACAGCCTAGATGCAATGTCCTTGTGTCCAGAAGTGGTGAGTGGTGCCAGGTGCTCCATGCCTGCACTTTTAACATGGATTTTTTAAGTTTGACTGGCTACTTCTAAAGGTCACTAAGAAAATCAAGCTTGGAATCAGTTGACTAAAATCTCTGTTGGGGTCCCTCTACTCAGGACCAATTCTGTAGCCCTTCCACACACAGAACATGTTGGAGATCAATAACCACGAGGCAGAAGTTGCCTCCAGGAGCAGAAATCCCTGTATTGCATTAGGCAGCTTTGGGGGAGAACAGCTATAGGGACTGGAACTGGGACTGGGGCTGAGACTGTGACCTTCTCATGTTATGATACCAGCCAAGAGAGAATGAAACAAGGAGTGATCACTGGCTGTCTCCTCTCCAGCAGGCAGGCACTGAGAAAGACCATGGAAACTTGCCTCTATCAAACCAGCAGGTAGAGTTTGGAGCTCCCTCTGGAGCTGAGGCTTCTCATCTGCAGTGTCACACCTATTTCAAGCCACCTGAAGCACAGAATCTTTCCCACCTCCTCCCTCCATGGTGTGTGAGGTGAGGTCTCTCCCTGCCTATTTTGTTGGAAGTCACATCTCTGCACTCAGCAGCCAAGCCCAGAGGAAGAAGCAGTGAGAGTGGCCAATCCTTATTTCTGCTTTTGAAGACAGCAGCACAGGAGTTCAGGTTTGTGAAGTACAATGGGCTGAAAACTTCAGAGGAAATACAATATTGATATTGTTGTGAGTCTTCATCATTTGTGAGAGTATTACACCCTTTCTGAGAGAGTGGTACAAAGTTTATGCAGTGGCATCATGAGAAATAGTGATTGTCCACAATAGCTGTAGGAAGTACAAACCTGCCTCTTTGGCAGAGAACTATCTGGAATTGGATGGTGTACTAAGATGGCAAAAATCAGAAAAAAATAGCTCATGAAAGAAGATCTAAGGTACTTACTGGGTCTCCTTCACAGAGGGGCACAAGCCTCTATGCTGCAGATCAGGAAAGGACTAGGCTGAGAAGGACAGAAGAGTTAAGCATCATGGTGTCCACAAGTGGCTATAGTAAGATACTCCACACAACAATGAAGGAAAATAATCTGGATCCAGCCTCCCTTAACTGCAGAACCTTCTGGATTGAAGCTTTCCTTAGAAAGAGAGCAGGGAAATGGAAAGGGAGCAAATGAACCAAAGGGAGGTGGGATGCAGGTTTCCTAGAGATGGGAGAGGGCTTGGGATCTCCAAATCTCCAGATGTCCAAATGGTAAAGACCCAGCCTGACTGCTGGAGGATTTGGTGGCCTGAGTGATAAGCCTTGGAGGAGTTCTAGCATCATTTGACAAGTAGAGGTGGGAAGAAGAGGGAAGATAAGTCCCATGCAGAGCAACTGGGCCTTCAGCAGAGGCAGCCACCAAGGGGGAGCTGCTGGGACACGTGTCTGCTGGGACTCCTCTGCACTCCTCACAGGGGCAACTCACCGAGTGGTTCTTGTTCCAACAGCTCTGTGCAGACAGCGAGGTGAGTCACTCCAGCATGTTTAGCTCCTTACACAACCAATGCCAAAAGGCAAGGTGTTACAGCACCACTGCCAACACAAATGCCCAGGGACCAGCTCTGCACTCAAGAAAATGAGTAAGCACCCCCTCCAGAACAGACTGAGAGCATCTCTTAGACATGAGCAGCACGGTATTTTGCAACAGGGATGAGCTGGAGCTCTGCCTCTGGTGGTAGCTCTTTTAGCAAATACAGTACTGGTGGGGCAAGGTTGAAAAAAAGCCCCAAACCCCAAGAATATTTCTATGTTCCCAGCACAAACCCTGATCCGTGGAGTTGTGCATATCTCTGTGCACAACCCGTTGGTGAACTTCTCAGCATCACACGTGAAGTGTTTCCATAGCATCCCAGGCCCCTTGTAGAGCCCAGAGATACAGGGGAGCATCGTCGTAGATCATGCACAAACAGGAACCAGAGATGGATTTCCAAGTGCAGTTCAGGAGTAAACAGGAACAGGAAACTTCTGCTCAAATCACTCCATCGTGCTGTCTTAGGGAGCTGCAGGGGTCCCTCCAGCTTCGTGCCACTGCATAAGCGTGAAGTGGCCTGAACAGGAGACAGTATTTTACCATGTTCTCCAAATTCTGCATCTCATTTGGGTATCCAAACCAGCAGCTGCCTCACACCTGCCCCCTGCAACAAGGGAAACTCCCCTTATTAAAGGCTCAGTCCCCAGGAAAAGGAATGACACCATTGCCTTGCAGATACACACCACACCCAGCACTTACTGCTAACTAGGCTGGTAACCACTTCAAAGCAGCACTGCCTTGAGTAATGCTAATTCCTGAGAGGGTTAAATCAACATTTCCTAAATAAGAATACCTACCAAACCCAAAGACTACAGCTAGGAAGATACCTGTGCTGAGCATGTCTGACCCAGGAAAGACTAGGAAGATTAAGGGCCAGATCCTGGTAGCTCTCTGACAACTGGACATTGCCTGGGTGAGAGACAATCCTAGAAACTGATGTGTTTCCTTATGCTTCAAGTGAAGGTAAGCTGTGAACCCACCAATTTAATCTTAGGAAAGTTCTCTTGCCCCAAACCTGGTGATAACAAGGGACCCTGGGCATGGAAGGAGGTACTGGAGGGTCTCTGTACCATCTTCATACAAAATTCCATCTCACCTGGGGTGCTTTAGAGGGGATAAACCTCTCTTCATAACCCACAAGCAAAAGCCAAGTTACAGCTCAGCCCTGAAGCACGAGATTAGATCAGAACCACCGTATTACTAGAGACAAAGCAAGAAAACCCATTTCCTCCAGGAGGGATTGCATATCTCCACCCTGCCTTAAAGCAGGCAAGCCAAAGACATAACGCCAGTGTGCTTTGTCAACAAGGGCAAAAAGCTCTCATAAAATATCTCCTTGTGCTCAAGGACCTGCTCGTGGCACCGACTCAACTCTTCTGGTCTCCGTTGAGCAAAGAGAAAACTTCTTCCAAAGATAGGCTCTTCTCCTTCCCACAGGCAAACCTTGCCCCTCTAGTGGGTCTGCTCCAGAATGACAGCAGTACTTCTTTTTTTACCTCAAACCACCTCACTGGCTTCAGGCAGCATCCTTAGCACTCTTTGGACTGCTCCTTAAATCTCAGACTTCAGCAGGTTTCAGGTTAAAATAATGTATTACTAGTTAAATTTATATATTGCCAAAGTGGTCTCTTCAGAGCCCTCCTCTTCTCCAAACACATCACCCAGAATCTTGATATTTTGGTCTTAATTCCATGATTGACACATTTCCTGACTCTGGGAAAGGAGCAAGGCCCAGTATCCCACAGACCTGTGTCCTGGGAATGCATCTCTTGTGCCCTTACAAACTCACCACCACCACCTATCCCCTGCCTCCCAAGGAAGACCTAGTTTTCTTGGTTTAAGAGCATGATTTCATGGGAGACCAAGAACTTGGGGAACATCAGGAAGGTTTTCCTTGTCCTGCAAGCAGACACCTCTGATTCACTGCTCCCTGTGGAAATTCCCCTGTTTTTAGCCATTTCTTGGGCTGACAGAATGGCAGGAGGCTCTGGAGAGAGCAAGGTTGAAGCCCAGAAGTGTCTCAGGCACACATTTCATGTAAACACTCCTCTCTGAACCACTTGCTCAACACATGCTGCTGAGGCATGGGACAATCAAATAATGATCTTCTGATCCATGCAGAAAGCTCCTACAGCCTTTTAAAGAGGATTAAACTCTCATTTTCTTGTTTTCCCTTCTTGCTCTATCACCGTCAAGCCCATATTAACATGGCCAAACATTCTTGCCAAGCAGTATACCACAAATAAATAAATGTCTATACTTGAAACAGCCTTAAAATGCTCCAGTTTCAGTGAGCTTTTCTTTAAATCATGTGGGCATAAACCAGTTCAAACAGCAGACAGGACAGAATAAATGCACATGTCTTGGCACTGGGATAATCCATATATTGGGAGTCTATGTTTTATATGTTGGGTTTTTTTTTTCAGAGTTTATAAATTAAAGTACTAGACCTAGAACAGTTAGATGGCCAAATACCACTTCCAAAACAGCCATATAGAAAAAAAACCAAACTTTTTTTATGTTATTTCAGAGCAAGTCCAGTCACTGAGAGAGTTAGAAGGAACAGTCTCTGCTGGCTTCTTCCCTGGTGCTGGCACAGGTTTTTAGAGAGTAAATGAAACCCATTTGAAACCCTTCTAGAGAAACTAAGGTTCTTTTTCATTTGTGAAGAAGAACTGGCTCAGCCTGGTGTGCAGATGCCAGTGACCACGACTCAGGGATGTCAGAGTTCTGCTTTACTGCTTGCAAACGATGCTCAAACTGAGATCTCCCTCAGTAAACGCAGAAGCCAAGGAGCCAAGGCTCATTCAGCTGGCTGTTAGCAACAGCAGGTGGCTACACTCCAAGCAGCAGGTGCCTCACTTTCCAAGTAACAAGTGTAGTTTAAAAAATGTATAAAACTCATTGATGCTACAGCGAGGCAAACGGAGTGAACCATTCCCAGTCTCAAGGCAGGACGAGTGCTTGACTGAGGATAAACCACAATAAATTCCCTTGAAACACCATCCTTGCTTTCAGAATTGCTTCTCTAAAGCCCAGACAACTCTACATCAGTGTCACAGGTAGGTCAACAGAAGGATATGCTGCTGACTGTCCCTTGGTTCCTGCCTGAGCACTGTTATAAGCAGGACAGGGTTTCAGGCTGTGCCATCAGGTTCAGAACTGCAAGCAGCAGCACCAGGCTTCCCCATGCTGCCAGCAGCAGCAGCTCTGGGACAGGGACACAAAAGGAAGCTGAGCACAAAACCCCTGATGGACCCATCTGTGATCTGAGAGAAGGCTGTTCTGGTTTATCATGTCCCAACAGGCTTCTAAAAGCCTCTTTCTCCAAGGTAAAGGCTGCAAGTGGAATCCAGAATGTTATGCAAATGTTGATGGGCAGGACCTAACAGGTGGTAATAGGTAAGGACATGAGGAATGTGATCCAGGAAAACTTGGCTTGATCTCAGGCCCTTGAGATGTCCTAGAGGGTAAAGGCAACAGGTAGAAACCTCCCTGTGCACCTCCTACCTATGATCAGCAGCATTCCTAAGTCTTCACCACTCAGGACCATTTGGGGTACAGGAAACAGGCAACTCTGTCCCTGTTTCTCCAGCCTGTGGCAACCTGCAGCTATTACAGCACCCACCCTGGGAGTGGGACTGCACAGGACTTGAATCCTACCAGAGTCCTAGATTCACAAGAGAGGGGAAAAAAACCTTCCAGCTTCAAGTGAGGAGTGTCTGAAGGCTCCACCTTCAAGTGGAGGAGTGCCTGAAGGTCCAGGGCACCCAGCTCCTCCAGTCAGTCAGTGATCCAACCAGGGTCTTGTGTTTCTGGAGAAGACACAAGGAGGAGCCCTCTTTGCCAGAGAAAAGCATAGGCTGGACAAATAATCACAGGCAGTCTTTTCAGGACCCAAATCCACCTCCCAGTGCCATCTCTGAGCAATCCTGAACTTGGCTCATGCAGAACACTCACACTGTCCTCACCTGGAGATCTCCTACAGACCAGGCTCTGCACTTGGGTGCTGAATATCATCAGTCCCATCCAAGGTGCCTCTCTCCACTTCATTGAGTCAGGGACCAAGTTGCCAATTAGACTTATCAATTCAGTTGATGAAGTGCTATAACCAGGATCTCAAGGAGGACTGGACCTCTCTGATCAGTAGAAAGTATCTGCCCTTCACTGCCAGGTCTCCAGGCCCTGCTCCTCCTTCTCCTCTCTGGATGACAAGTGTTATTCCCAGCCTGCAGGCAAGCTATAAATATCAAAGCATGCACACCCTACATTAAGATTAGCAACAATATTTAAATCACACTCCAGAGGCTAATTGGCCAAAATTCAAAGGTGACACAGAGAGAGGAACCCTTGAAGAAAGCATCAGAGGTGGAGGTGGTGTTCCAACTTGCCCACACTGTTCTCTGCTGTGCCTGTGGTTGAGGGCAGATCAATCAGAGTTCAGGCAGTGGGTCATTTGGTGTATCAAAACACACAGCCCAGGCTGGAGGTCTTCACAAGAGTGTGTTTCCTTTTCACAAACAGCTTCCCAGCTCCACTGAGGCTCCAGGTTTCTAACTGGCAAGTGGGATCCCTGCCCAAGACCAGGATGCAGCAATCTTCTATACAGCCAGATGCTGCAGTCAGTGTTATACTGAAGTAATTTTCACACAGATCCATGATCCTTTGAATTTCTGAGCTTGGTGAAAAAGTGCTCTGCTAACCCCTCTAGGGATAGGACCAACAGAACAGCACCTGGGCCGTGTGCTTCTTAGTGCTTGAAACTTCTCTAGTGCCCTCTCCCTAAGCAGGCTGCACTTCATTTTCTTCCCCATCATCTCCATACCTGAAGTTTTATGCCTGTGTGCCATGGAGTCATGGCCCTATTAATTCTCTCATTACCCACCACTGCAGCTCACCTCTCAGAAGCCAAAAGGATGGGAGTTTGCAAGAGCAACTTAAGGCATAGTCGAGGAGAAAAGAAGAAAAAGAGAGGCTGGTGCAAAGGGGATCAGCCTTAGTTGGTTTGGCTCCTCTTTTTACAAGGGAGTGGCATGGCCAGACCACAGCAGTGTGTCCACCAGCACCTCCAAGGCCAGGTGCATGTGGAAGAGCAGACCTGGAGACAGCCTGCAGGCTGTGCTTGGCCCTGCTTGCACCATCAAGTCAGAGATGTTGACGAGCTCTAAGATGTCTAAGAGCTCTAAGATGTCTAAGTCTAAGAGCTGACACACTCCCACAGCAAAAAAAGGATATTTCTTCTCCATATTTAGGACATATATGAGGGTTTGATATTTGTTTAGCAACTTTTACTTGAGGTTTTTACACATCACACGACACACTGGGAAGGAACAAGTCCTCCAGGGGCAAAATCTGACCATCCAGCCATTTTCTTACAACTCATACTCTTCTGTCCAAGGGACTTCTAAGTGTCTGTCACATCTGCCTGTGCATGCACCTCCCCATACTGGATGTTCTTCCAGCATTCAGCATTTGGTTGTGATCCTGCAAGAAAAGCAGCTGGAATATCTACCTCTGTTTATAGGCTTAATAACAGAATCCAACTGCACAGAGCCAACAGCAACACAATCCTGAGGCTACTTAGGTGAAAAGAAGGAAGGACAGACAAACTGCAGCACCAGCATGCTGGACATGCCCAGCTCTCTAACATCTCCAAGGTCTGTTGGAAGTCTTCCCATGGGATGTTGCAGGGTTCCATGGTGACTTTGCTCCACAGCCAGTGCAAGCTTCCCAGCCCCATTTCTGAGACTCCATTCTCTGGCTCTTTGCCTCTTTTTTCTCTTGTAGGCACCTTCAGATGCCTCAGTTCACCTGTACATGGAAATCTGTGCAGCTCCATGCAGATGCTCAGTGAAGGGCAGGAGGTTATCAGACTGGTTTGACATTTGTGCTGCTTTTTCATGGTGTCCTGCACCCTTGCTATTAGCTAGTGGTACCAGAGGGAGTGAAGGAGAGCTCTGGCTGGACCCAAAGCCACATTCTAAGGTCTTTCTGAGCGTTTAGCTGTGCACAAACTGAGTATCTCTAGGGATAATGATGGTACAATTCAGGTTTTACACATCTCTGCTTAGAGGGCACTGGTGGAGGGGGAAGTTGCATTTAGAGCTTGGACCTGCACATTTTTGCAAATCTGCACCATCCCATTGAGCACACGTGTGCAAATATTTCAGTGCCCCACACATGCCAAGCACACACCACACATGGAGAAGTGTCCCCACTCTCTTGCCTGGCAGTGAGAACAGAGGTGAAGGCATCTAACCATCTTCCCAAGAGGCCTCAGTCTTCTAATTGTTGCTCTGGCAGCTAAAGAAATATGAAGATCTCTTCTCAAAAGAAAACATTCAGGCAGCACGAAGCATCAGCTGTTCCTCCAACAAGGCAGCAGCAGCCCATCCAATGTGTCCATGAGGGGAGCCTGCAGCTCCCAGACCTCCAGTGCTGTGAGGAAGATGGTGACAAGGAGCAAGCAAGAACCCCACACTTCCCCTCAGGCTTTGAGGCTGTTGAGGGCTGTTTTGGTCAGTTTTCCCAAGAAACTTGGACAAAACTTGGCAGTGACAGTCCCAGCTCAGCAGCTGCCCCCTGCAAGCCCTGCAGTCCCAGTGTGTCAGCTTCTTACTTAGGCCCCCAGGGGCCAAGAGGGATGATGGATCACTCCATAGTCTCCAAAATTTCTCCTCCTGCCTCTGCAGTGACACGTGAAAGACTGTGAGGTTGGAAGGACCCATTTGGACCATCTGTTTTGACACCTTGTCTAGCTCAGGTGCTAGCACCCCCTGCTCCCTGTCACAGCTCCTCTCAGTGCCCTGTGCTGGACCAAGCAATTCTCCTAAATCTTTACATCAAGGAGACTTCAATCACATCAACTTCAGACATCTCCACGAGAAACCCACCACTCCAAGACTCCTGCTCCCAGTCCAGGGAGCTGCAGCTGTGGTGTGAGTGTGGTGTGAGGTCCCTTTCAGCAAGCAGGCTCAGCAACACGTCACACCAGCTCTGTGCTGTCAGATGCCTCAGATCCCCCTCTCTGAAGAAAAGCAGATGTGGTTCTGAGGACAATCTGCTCCAGGGACAACTCCATCCCGTTGTCTCCTGGCAGCCTGGGTGCCTACAAGCTCTCCTCCATGCTCTTCCAATGGGTTTTAAAACACACAGCACACATCCTCAGCATTGTGCTACAGAAACTTCACAGGATGACAAAGCCATCAATGTGACCTGAGAAACCACTACAACAACAATAACACCTCAAAAGGCTCAGAAAAGAGCCAGGCTGAGAGATCCTTAGACTCAGGCACTGTGCTCTGAAGGGCCCCCTTGAGCAGTGGGACATGAGCTGCTCATCTCCTCTGGGTCTGGGGATGAGAATCTGCCTCTGGGGTGCCCTTAGCAACATGGATGTAGACACTGCCACAAATTCCTTTCATTGCTTACCCCAAAAGCAGGAGCTGACATTCAGCTGCCCTTTCCTGGTGCTTCTCTCTCTTTTGTTGCTTCACATCACCCTTCTTGACACCTCTCACCCATCCCTTTTCTTGCCCTGATGTCCTCTTTTTGACTTAAATCTAAAAACTCACCTACTGTGGAAAGAAAAATAGAAGAGCAAGGGAGAGCAGAGAGGAAAAGGTGAAAGAAAAAAAAACAGAAATAATCATTACAAAGTCATAACAGCAAAAAGGCAGAGAGACAAAGGGGAAGGAAAAGCAGAGCAGGGGACCACCGCTGTGGGGTGGAGATGGGGATGGGGACACACCAGGTCCCCAGCTAGGCCCAGCAGCTCAGTAAGGTCTGAGCAAGTGAGACCAGCCCAGGGAGGATGCTAGCAGCCTGCTGTGCCCTGACAGGGATTTTTAGCAGAGCATTTCACCCCCTAACTGGGTCATATTCATCCCCACTGGCCCAGACAGACTGATTTTTTGTTCACAGTTTCCATTTGCTTTTATCAGTCGCTGATTCTGCTGGTCTCCTGCACATCCTGTCCCCCTGAGCCCCTGGGCTGTGCTTCCCCTCTGCTGGGACAGAAGCTCAGGGTCTGAGGCCTTTCTGCTGTATCACACCTCAACACTGTCTCCTGGTGAGCTCCTCAGGGACACAGCGACACTGCAGCGCTGAACTGCTCCAGCACAGGGGAGAGGGATGTTCGAGGACACTGCAGAGGCCAAGTACCATGCACCCTTCATAGAATCATAGAATGGTTGGAAAGGACCTCTAGGATCATCAGGTCCAACCTCCCTCCCAGCATCTCCTTAACCACAGCCTCAAGTGCTGCATCTACTCGTTGTTTGATCCCCTCCAGGGATGGGGACTCCACCACCTCCCTGGGCAGCCCCTTCCAGGGCCTGACCACTCTCTCAGGGGAGCAATTCTTCCTCATATCCAATGGAAACCTCCCCTGGGGCAACTTGAGGCCATTTCCTCTCGTCCTATCATCAGGAATTTGGGAGAAGAGACCAACCCCAGCCTCACCACAACCTCCTTTTAGGTAGTTGTTGAGACCTATCCTTGATAGTCTCGGTGTCAGCTCTGCAGGAGGCAGGTTCTGCAGGGCCTGACCTCTCACCTGCACCAGGGCTGAGCCACGAGCAACAGGGTGGCTCCCTGACCCCATCTCTGCTCAGGACTCTGCATCTCAGAGGCTGGACAGCGAGCATGGTGATGGACCCATTCCCACCTGACATGACCCCATGGAAGGCAGAAAACAAAGGCACTTTGATGGCCAAAAAACCTGATATTTCTAAATTAAGACTCCAGCCCTTGGCTCAAGCTGTGACCCACGTGGCCATCACTGCATCGTCCCCCGTGGGCTCGGAGCAGAAGCCACCTCAGTGGCTCGGGCAGTTACCTGGGGGAAGACTGGTTAGCTAACTAGCCTGGCACGCAGAGGGCTGCAGCAGGGGAGGGTTTGGTGCTGGGGCTGCTCCCAGCCCCAGGGTGCCCATGGGAAGCTGAGCCCCACCCTTCAGACCGCCAGGAGATTTTCCTAACGCTTTGCAGCGGTTGGTTTTTGTTTTGCTGAGCTGTTGCCATGCACCTGAGGCTCCATGAGGGAAGTCAGCTCTCCGAGGGGAAACAACACCGGCAGAAAGTCACCAAATCATTGTCCTGGCTGCTTTCTGTGTCGTGGACAAACACGGGGATCTGCTCCTGTTTATCGGTAGGAGTTTGGCGGTTATCTGCAGAGGTGACTTGTCTGTTGGACCTCCTAGTCTCAGTGGCAGCAGTTAGCCCCCAAAAACAAAACCAGGAAGAGACTAAGTGTTCCCATACAACTTCCAGCACAATCAGCAGCCCCCCTCGAAAGCGCCTTTGAAACAAGAAATGGGAGAGGGGAAAAAAAAACAGTTAGCACCAGAGAGTTTATTAAAAAAAAAAAAAAGACAACAATTCTTCCATTAATCAGACCCTTATCAGCAGCAAAGTGATATAAAGCCAGGGTTTAATTGGAACTGGGAAAATGTGTTTGTGCTGGTGTGGAGAGCCTTGTCTATGCGAACAGGAATGTGGCCTGCATCCTGTTTTCTTTACCGACGGGGGAGGAATCCGCTCCACGATTCCTTGAAAGGCTGTGGTGTGTTTTTCAGCAGCTCCACGCTGGGTTTGTGAATTGGGTTCCTGCTCCCTGGCATCCTGGAGAGCAACTTTGTGCTCCGAGTAATCCCAAAAATCCAGCTATGTGTTTGTAGGAAAAGAGCTGCCATCCTTCCATCGATGGCAGCAGGTGCCTCAGCTCCTGGCACCGGCCATCCCTTGTGCTTCATCTGATCCCCCACTGCCTGTGGACAGAAGGACAAGTCCCAAAGCAGGGAGATTTAAGATCCCAGTGCTGGTTTGCTCACTGCCGCTGACCCGTTGTTCACCTCTGCCTTTGCAAAGGGCAAGACAGACAAAATTTGATTTGTGAATGGCGTGGGGGTAGGAAGGAAAGCCCAGTGTGGGTTGTGCTCCATCCTGCAAGAGGTACCTGGGAGTCCCGAGTGCCCCCAGCCCTCGGGGAGACCAAGAAAAGTCAGCACACATGGGAGGCTCCTCTGGTGCCTCTGCTCCTCTTGCCCTGTGAGGTACCTTTGAAGGGCACTTGGTCATTGCCTTCCTCATGGTAAACAGGGACAATGTTCAACCCCTGCCAGCTCCTCAGCTCCATCCCCAGCACCAGAAAGGGTCTCTCTGAGTCACCTAGACCTTTCCCCCTGCCAGGGATGCTTTCTGCTTCATCACATCTATCCCTTCTCAGCACAGCACTCGACTCCCTCATCCTGTGCTGCTGTCCTGGCTGCTTAAGTGACCTTTGACCTTGTTTAAATACCATGACATTAACTATTAGGCTGGCTTTGACATCAGGAGACACAAAATTTGCAAACATCTTTTCTGCTTTTCCCAGACCCAGCCTCTCAAAAAGGGAATCTCCATCATGCCTCCCTCCTGCTTTTTGTCAGTGCAGTTGATGAACAGCCCCAGCCCAAATTCAACAGCCTTTTTTTGTACCAAAACTCTCGTCAGTTTGGATGGAGTTGTCACCTGCCCACACCTCTTCGGACTGTTCCTGGAGTACCAGCCACACAAATCCAAAGTTCGGCTTTCTTAGACAGGAGTGGGAATGTCACCCAAGAGCAAGTTTGCATAAGTGTGGCAAATTCACCCAGCCTTGCAGCCCAGCATAATTAAGCAGCATTCTTATTCACGTCATCTCCTGGCTTTGGCATAGGTTTTATTATAGTCATTACAAAGACAGATATTGCTTTTGGATTGACTCACTTGATGGGTTGATCAGCACTTTATTGTAGCCTCCAGTTATAGCACTTTTTATGGCATCCAGAAGAACTTAACCATTAGCACACTATTAGAAAGAACATTGGCAGCTGATTAAGTTGCTGAAGGTCAAAGACATTTTTCTTAATTGCTCCCTCCTCCTCCCCCTCCAATGGAGCTGGAGGGAGATCATTCTGTTTGAATAATAAAGTCACAGAGGCATACCTCCTATTTGCCATCAAATCTCCAGGGAGAGGGTTATTCACCAGTTTGGATCTTGTCTAAACTGTTATAGTCTCGCTGCTGAAATGAAGTCTCAGAGATTTTCATGGCGTGTATTGAAAATTAAGGAAAGGGGGGGAAAAAAAAGCCATCAGGGTGACTTATTGAATTGGTTAACACATATTGCAAATAATGGGCTATTAGGGTCATCATAAAACGAATGCATGGGTGTGCTGAATATGGGTCTCTGTCTTTGGGAGGAAAGGGAAAATGATTTTCTGGTCTCCAGTAGACTCTCGCTGCCAGAACAACCCTGTTGCAGAGGAGGACCCAGAGTTCATGGAAGTCTTTTGGATCAGCCTTGTCATTCTTTCCTTTGGAATGCAGCATTTCGAGAGTCTTCCTGTTGACTCACAAGGGAAAGCTGCTCAGCAAGGTGTCCATGCCTTGTCCTCCAGACTACGCTGACTGTGCACTGAGCTCCAGCATGCTCCAGATGCAATACAGGACCAACGATTTGCAGTGTAGACTCCTCAGCTGGGCCACTGGCATCCTCCCTCCCCTTCACCACCACAACTGGAGAAAGAGAGTTTGTTTAAATCAGAAAATGAGCCATTTTCCCCTCTATGCTCCTCATCTCAGCACTCCACTGCACTGCTTCCAAACAAATCTACACCATGAGCCTGGGAAAGCAACCACCAGCCTCGTGCTCCTGGAGATGGTGCATGTCAGGTGATGGGATGTGGCTCTGCTGACCTGGCTGCTTGCTTTGGCTGCAGGGTGAGTTGAAGGCTTCAGCTCCCTTCTTGCACAGTGTGTTGCTAAGGGTGCTCACACCTCCCATGCTCCACCAAGCTCCTTGTGGGGTCAGGGCTATCTTCACCTGGAGCTCCTTGCCAGCAGGGGCAGGGCGTGAGCCTATTTGTTACCCATTCAAATTTTCTGCCTCAGCTCCCACCTTCTCACAAGCTTCTTGCTATCACCTGTCCCTAGAAGCCATTTCTATGGTAAATTCCACCTGCAAGAGCTCAACAATCCTGATGGCCTCCCAATTTCAGTCTCAGCCAGATGTTCAGCTGCTCGTGGGGGTGCATCTTTCAGCTCCAGACTCACCTGACCTTGCTGAAGTCACTAAACCGTTCAGAAACTTCCTCCCTCATTTCTCCTGAGCTGGATATCTAACAGCTCAGTTTCCCCACCTGGTTTTGTCTAGCACTAGAGTCAATGCTAGAGGAGGACCAGGAGGTGCAGAGTTACCCTCTTGCAGGTTGTTCAGTCAAGCTCACCACTTTCCCCCAGGGAGGCCAGTGAAACCACGTTGCCTTTTCAGGCCAGCCTGATGGAGCAGTGCTATTCAGAGGACCACACCCTCTCCTGATAACGGAGTGGCTGTGAGGTTTCCTCAAACGTCTTACAGAAATTAGATGGGTGAGAGACACCCATTCCTGAGCAGGTTTGAGGTTGAGGAAAGGACTTCAAACAGGGTCATAGGCCATATCATGCTCCTGCTGAGTGTCAGAGGAAGGTGTGACCCATGGAGATGTGCTTCATCCAGCAGTTTTATGCCAGCTCCTCCTACCTCAGTTTCCTGCTTCAACCTCTGCAGAGCCACCCACCTTGTTGCTCAGGACAGAGGTGCCAAAACTGAAGGCCCGAGGACCAGCTGCTGCCCCATGACAAAGCATGACCCTGCACCCATTATTCAGTGTCCCTTCCCCTCCTGTTGCAGCCTAGACCTTATTTCATAAGGCCCAGCTGTCAGGATGGGTTATCCAGACCAAAACAGTGCAAAATTTTAAAATGCCAGGCAGGAACTTCTTTTAGCAAAGCAGATCTCTGCCATGGACAGCTTCTTCTCTCCATGGAAGCATCAAAGGACTGCCCTTGAAAAGGCATCCACCCAAATACCCCTCACTCAAAGCATCCTTCTGTTCCTATGTCAACACCTCTTCTCCCCAGCAGAACCTATCAGTCCAGCAAATATGAGACATGATGGGGACAGGAATGTCCCCTGGTGCAGGAGGAAATTAGCTGCCTGTGGGTG
>NW_008621172.1:0-7422 GCF_000691845.1 Merops nubicus | reverse complement strand
TGCAGAAAAAAATGCCTGAGTCACATGCAGGGTGCAAGAAGTCCACTTTATGGGAATTGTCAATCATAAAAAAGACTGCTCAATCAAAAAGTTGTGTTTTAGGAAAGGAACCCTATCACTTATACCCAGCACTGGCTTTAGAAGTTGCCTACTTCCCTGGATTCTCCTCTTAGATAAAGTTTTGGTGTTCTGTTCTTTCCTGTTACACGTGAGAGTTTATAAAACACCTCTCCTTCGACCTACTTCAGCTCATCTCTATCACTGAATTCAGCAGCCTCTGAATAAGCACAGTGCTCTCTTCTCTAATGACACCTAATTAGCTCTTGTAATTAAAGCTGTACCCAAAGGGCTGAGCTTTGCACAGATGTTGGCATTGTTTCAGGTAACCTCATGGGGTTACTGCTCAGGTTGTTCCTCAGCACCTGATGGGACAACTGGGGGGCCTTATATAAGACCCTAGCAAGGTGGTTTTCTGAGGATTTGTGGTCAGGGCCTTGGGGGATGTTTCTGGGCTGGGATATTTTTAAACTGGTATTCCAGATATGTTGACTTCCAGTATTTGTTTCTCTATTACTCACCAGCGAGTCCAAAGTTTCCCCAAGTGAATGTGGACAGCCTGCCCCTGGGAGATCCTCCATCATTCAGACCTTGGTAAAATTTTCCTCTCATTCATTGATCTCAGGGTTGGAAAAAAAACAAAACCAAAACCAAACAGCTCAACCACAAATTAATAAGTTCAAATTTTCTCTCTCCCTATTTGGATAACTTGCTTCAAGCCCACATTTGACCATAAGAGCATTTCTTATGGTCCCACCTCCAGCAAATGTGATGCTCCTCTTGTGCTATGACCCTTGCAGCTGCCTGGCCAGGGATGTTTCATTCTGAGACCAAGGGCTGACTAAACTCATAGCTCTTAGGTCAATTAAGAGAGACAAATAAAAGGCTGGTCCTGAGGCTGGCTCAATAGACATTCCAGATAAAGAGGAAATCTTTCCTCAGAAACTATGAATGTCCAATAGCCCTCAGCTTCCTCCTTCACACCACCTGAAATCAATCCAAGTAGGGCATTGGCAACCACCTCTAACAGGCAAAATTTTCAGCCCTGTTCTAGAATAAGCTTGAGCAAAAGAGGGGAGAATTGCACCTTAGATGTTATAGATGGGAAAGCTGCAGTGTTTCTGGGTACTTTTTTTCCCTTTTACCTGCAGGTTCCTTTATATCACAGACAATTATCATTAAATTCATAGAAACTATGACTTGCTGTCATAGAAACATCTGAAGGAACCTGATTTTTGCACCTTCTAACACCAAGTCACAGGGTGGGGGTTTGACCACTGGAGGTGCAGCTCAGCCAGGAAAGCTGGGCAATAAGCAACCACGGGGCTGCATCCCTCTGAACAACTGCTCCCAGGAGGCCATGGAAAGCCATGAAGATGTGCTATGGGTTCTGGGTGTGCAGCAAGAACAGCTCTACCTCTTCCATTGGTGTTTCTTCTTTATTCCCTTCTTACAGCTGCACCATGAGATTCACTGAGGTAACGACACCAAGTAATCTGTGGTGTCGTCCTCATGCAAAGAAGACCATCAGAGAGGTGAGAGCTTTTAAACTGTACTTAATAAAAACAAAACAGGCAAAAACAACTGGCAAAACTCAGATGTAGAAGATGGTGGGGGCAGGAGAGGGTGCGTGGTTGCTCTGTCCCTGGGATGCTGACAGTCACAGTGCTGCTAAAAGGGTTTGAGGCAAAGGACCCAGCCATGGGATAACATCAACAGGATCCCTTGGCACAAGGATTCCAGCTGGTCTCACCAGACACAGCCCTAACCACAAGCTGGGGATAAATCCATATCTGTGTTCCCACAGAGATCTAGAAAGGAACAAGGTGTTTATGTTGAGTTAAGGAATAAGTCAGCTAGATGGATCCACTTCAAATTGAAACTTGCTCAGGACCATTCAGAAGACCCCCCACAAACCCTCCACCCCCATTCCCACCCAGCTCTGCTGTCCCACTCATTTTCACAATGCTTTTGGCCATCTGGATTTCCTTCATTTCATCCACCACCACCCAGCCATCAAATAAGGAAGAGAAATTACATTGACGTTTGTCATTATTTATTACAAATTAAATTTTGCAAATTACGGTCTAAAAAAAAAATCAATAGATTTAAATAAATATACAGATTTCCAGATGCTACATACAGCATGTGTGCACTAAGTCACTCAAAGATGAGACCCTACACACAAGGAGATATACATAGTACTTTACAGCAGTAGTTTTACTTTAAATTACTAGGCTCACATTAAACCATGTGCAAAGTTTCCTCTTGAACAAACCCTTTCAAGGATTTTTTTTTTTTCCTTTGGGATGTCTCAAACCTTTAGAAGGTCAAATATAAAAAAGAGATTGTCTGCAGCTTTGGGCACCAAACGATTAGCCTGATGTTTCATTTACAGTACAATCAATTGGTCTCTTTTTTCCCCCCCTCCTCTAGGGCTTAAGGCAAAATCAAGGCAGAGTTTTGTACGTCCAACGGGACTACACTTGCAACAGCCACAGATTTTTGGTCCACCACCAACCTCAAGCAGCCTTTTCAAACGATGTGTAATACTGGGTTGGGCAGCAAGGGGGACCCAACGGTGGTTCCAGGAGAGCAATTATTCGTCTGCACTAGGTGACAGCTACAGCCACGATTTATAATAGAAATTAATCTGCCCAGGCAAACAAAAGTGCATTTGTGATACAGCTCCAGAGCTGAGATTGTGTTTGCCTGCAAGATTGGTTTCTAGGTCCTGGGCTCAGTGTTTTTTTCCAGATGATTCCTTCCCTCCCCTGGGCCAGCAGCACTGTGCTGCTCCATGGCTGGGGAAGAAGCTGTGACTCTGGCAGGGGTTTAAAGCTCAGCCTTCCTCCTAAAGCTGTGCAGACAGTGCTGTGCTCTCCTTGCCAATCCTTTCCTCCACAACAATCCCACCTGGCTGCCCCTTACGCTTCTCACAGTGACTGCTATCCACATACTGGTCATTTATTATGCACAGCCTGACCCGGAGACCTGATCTAAGCGAAGCAGCAAGCAAGCCTTTGCATGCCATTTTCCCACCACCCATCTCCTCTGCTCTAGCCTTTCCTTTCAGGCAGAGCTGGAAGAAAACTGGGCTATTAGGTTAAGACCTGGAAGTACTCTGCCCCGCTAAGGGTGTGTCCAAGGTGAGGAGACAGATTCAGAGCATGAACGCATCCTGACTAGCAGCTCGGCTCTGCCTTGGACCCAGTGGGGCTCCCTCCCCCAGGCTATGGGAGGCTGCATGCACAGGGCTCCTGCAGAAACACAGCCCCACTGCAGCCTCCCACCCCTGCTGCGGCTGTGCCCCGTGGCAGGGGTTGTGCTTGGACCTGACACAAGCTCCAGTGTCACCAACCTATCCTCCACCTGAACAAGAGCCACCTAAAGACAGCCCTTCGGTGAATGTCACAGCCTAAGGATGCCACTGACTACCCAGATGGCTTCCAGGCTTCTAGATGATATACATCTTTTTAATAAAAACGGGGAGCTGGTTTAGCATGGGAGTCTCACCCACATGCACGTGGCACTGTCTGATGAGGAAGAGAAGAGTGCAAAGGTGGGCTCATGCTGGAGGCATCCCCACCTACAACAGCCAGCCAAACCACCCCTGAGTGGGGTTGAGCTGGAACCACACTCAAAGATGGCTCGAAAGCAGAGCAGAGCAGGCCAGTGCTGCAGGCTCAGGGCTGCCAGGTCCAGAACTGCCCAGAGCCATCTGCTTTGGAAGCAACTCAACTGCCCAGCACAGGCTGACCCTCTGCCTAGGGCTCCAGGGCAGAGTGAAGCCAGTACTCCTTCAGCAAGACCCTTGCCCGATCCAAAAAGGCACAACTCAGCTCCACGACACATCTATGACTGTATAGAGAGAGAGTTTTCCCTTTACAACAGCCTCTGGAGTGCGTGCAGCACTGGTTCACACCACAGGAGCACGGAGACTTCCACTTCTTCCCCTTTCTGCTCATGGCCTTTCCTTCAGCTCTAACTACCGACAGCGGAGTTAGTGGCACCCACAGGACTCCAAATTCTTCTGGTGAACTCGGTGTGCACCTGTTTCTTATCTCTTCTTCTTCCAGATGTTTTTCTTCCATGGCAGAGCTGTTGGCTGTGCGTTCCTCTGGGAGCGATGCCGCTGCTGGCTGAGCTGCGGGCGGGAGGTGGCAACACCCCTGTGAGAAGAAGAGACACAATATTCACTCTCCAGTTCATTTCCTACCACTCAGATAGAGCCCATATTATATTGATCCACCAAGATTTGTTTTGAGACATGGGGGAATTTCCAGCTGTGGGTCTATTAAGCCACAGCAGAGCCCCATCTAGCCCAATGTCCCCCTTCCACCAGCAGCCCGTGGCAGAGGATTCAAGGAGTTCTGCAGCTGGGTGTGACCCAAGTGATGCTTCCCCAGATCTGCCTTGCAGAAAGTGTTCCCATTGCATCTGATTTAACTGTTGCCAATAGACCAACCCTCCCTCAATTTGCCAACTCCCTTTATCTCAATTACACTCCTGGAGCCCACGGTTTCTTCCAGCAGTGAGCTCCATAACTCACTGATGTGCTGTAAGAGAAGCTATTGCCTTTGGTCCAAAGTTGCTGCCCAATCAACCATCTCTACGTGATCCTGTCCCTCCCCCCTTCTTGTAAGTCACCCATTTGCTTGTTGATATCAGAGGAACGTCCCACTCCATCAAGAACTATGGTTTATGTAACATTCCTCTGGTTTTGGAAGGACACAAGCAACCCTGGTTCCCTCAGCTGTTAGCCTCCAATTCTACAGAGGGCAGAAACAGTCAAGTCTACTCAAAGGGAGTCAATGAGGGGAAACCAGGTCAAATCCAAGTGGTAACTGCAGTGTGAGGTCACAAGGGCAGAGTATAAAGTGCTGAGGAGGGATTAAGGGCCACGCTCACCTGAGAGCTCTCAGCAGGCCACGATGGGAAGGCCTCACACCACCACTCTGTGGAGATTTCAGTGATGCTCCAGAGCTCACTGGGAGCTTCAGACCATGGAGGTACCTAACGAGCAAGAGGAGATGTGTGAACCATTCACATCCAGACAAGCTGTGGTAAGTACCAGGGGGAGTGTTGCTCTAATGTCACCAGTGACAGACTAAGACAGTTGAATGCACGTTTTTGAAGGGTTAATTGCAGCTATTTGAGAGCTATTCATAGCTCACTTTTGCTGCTACTCTTTTGTCAGACTTCCATCTATTCACAGTTACAGTCAATGATTGGGGATTTTAGCTCTTGCCTTGCTATAAAATTAGTGACAGATATGGACACTGAGTTCGCTCCCCATGGTGCCAGCACTCTTCTGTGCCCCTGGCGAAGGGACACAACCCAGAGCACACGTGCACTGCAAAAAGAACTGGCTACAGAAGATATTTGACTTCCAAGTCCCAGCTTGGAGCAATCCTACTCTCCTGCAGCCTCTCCCACCTGGGTCATGCAGGAGACACCAGTGTCCCAAAGCTTCAAACCCGCTGCTTGTCCCTCTCCCAGCGTGCTGCCATCTCCCCCCTTCCCACCAGCGCTCCCAGAACTTCCTCAGTCTCCTGGCAGCAGGAGGGATGGAGGTAACGTTGCTTCCTATCAGCTCGTAAAGAGACAGTTGTACAACAAAACCACCCTAGTGACACTTTCCCAGGGCCTCTTGGGAAGGGCAGGAAAGCCACCAGGTGAGCTCCAGCTGCCTGCAAATCCCTACGCAGTCATCCCCAGGGAGGCTGGGGAGTTACTCCAGCTCTTCAGCTCTGTCTCTCTGCTTGCACCCTCCCCCAGAAACCCCCAGGGACGTGCCCAGGACCCCCCTGACTTACCCAGGCTTTGCTTGGCAGAAGGTGGCACAGATGCTGTCCCTCGAGTGCGAGCACTCGCACCTGCCCAGCGCTCTCTTGCGCCGCCTTGGCGGGCTGCCCAAGCCGTAGGGAGCGGTGTGTCTGTTCAAAACAAAAGAAATCAGCTATGCAACTAACGTTTTATTAGCCAGCAGGTTTATAACACGCTCCTGGGAGGCAGCCAAGCCAGTGCCAGGATAATAAAAGACTCATCTATAGACATAAGGTGAAAAGGTCATTGATATGTCTAAGCCTTTAAACTCCAGCTCCTCTCCCACCTACTGTTTTCCCCACCCCACCCCTCCCCGGGAGATTGCTGGTATGTGCTGGGTTGCAAGTGGAATTTTCTCTCCTTGCAGCAGCCCAGGTGCCTGTGCAAGGGTTGCCACACGGGCTGGGTGAGCTGGCAGTTCACCTGCATGGCACAGTGCAGGAGAAGCGTGGCTGCACCACTCCACCAGCCCCACCAGCAGCGAGCAGCCAGGTTCTCAAGCCCAGAGGTGTCAGAGCTTTCCCCCCCGTGGGGTGTAACACACAGGACACAGTACAAATCAAGCCGTCCTGGGGCCGTAGCAGGTTCCTCTGATCACAGCACCCTCCCAGAGCCGTTAGCACATTCCCTCTCCATCTTTGATCACAATCTACTCTCCCAGAGGGTTTAGGATTGGCACTGACTGCAACTATTCTCTGAGCAAGCAGCGAGTTGTAATTGCATGTTAGCAAGCGTGATTATAACCACACCTGAATACATGTGTTTTGCTACAGCGTGATGGCCATTGGTCTGAAACACCTTGGAAAGCTGCTTTAGCATTCTTGAGGGCAGGACTTGGCAGCCACAGGGCTCCAGTGCCAGCCCAGAACTGTCTCATTAACAATACTGGCACCCAGCAGCCAGGGCTGCAGCTCGCAAAGTGGGAAGAGCAACTTCTGACTCGCGGCTATAACATCTCGCTGTTGCTTTTGGCACGCTGAGGTACAAATCTCAGGGGGAAAAAAGAAATAAAAATATGAACCCGTGAGGCAGCAGACCCTCTGCTTTCACCCCGAAACCCTGCGGGTTGTGCTGGAGGTGCTGAGCAGCAGCAGAGTTTGTCCCTTTCTAGATGTTGAAAGGCTGCGCTTGCAGCGTTCTCTGGAGCAGGTGCCAGAAGAGCCTCTCAGCGCTGGGACCCTTCCTCACCCTCCTCTAACTTAACCCCATCCTCCAGAGAAGTCGAGTCAGAAAGGACAGTCCCTCACCAACAGAGCCAGCACCCCCACCCCCCGAAAGCCACCATCCTGCTCACCCAGGTGTGTTGACCCAGATGATGTCCAGGTGACAGAAGTAGATGCATTCCTTATCCAGCCAGCTGTTGCAGGAACATCTCTTGGCCCTGGGGTGCGTGGCGAGGGGCGACTCCGGCGCAGGGTGGCCCAAACCTGCAGCAGAAGGAGGAAGGGATGAGCCGGGGGCTGTTTGCAGAGCGCTGGAGTGCCCGTCGTTAGCCACCTCCGCGATGGCTCCTCGGCCGAGGAAGGATTACGGCGA
>NW_008621171.1:0-6065 GCF_000691845.1 Merops nubicus | reverse complement strand
GTGACCTTTGGCACCGGTTCGCGACAGAGGCCCTGAGCCTTTGACAAGCCTTTGAACAAATGGAACACAAGACTGTTCATGCAATAGCCCTCAGACCAGTTCAAGCAGGACAAGATTTTTAAACTGTGCTCTACGCTGCTGCCAGGGAGAATGGCCCTACCTGGACTCTTTTGGCAGAAAGCACCAGGAGAGACTCGAGGTCGACAGCGATGGAAGCAGAGCAATTGGCAGCACAGAGGTAATCCAGGTAATCCCATCTGGGCTGCTGCACTTTGGCAACATATCGCTGCCTGGGTAGAGAACCTAGTTGTAAAGGTACATTACGTAGATGCTCACATACACAACAGTTGGGCCACTGAAGAACATCAGAACAACCAGTGGGTGAATCAGGCTGCTACAATTGAAATGGCTCAGGTAGATTTGGACTGGCAATGTAAGGGTGAATTACTTGTAGTTCAGTGGGCCCATGACACATCAGGTCATCAAGGGAGAGATGTAACATATAGATGGGCTCAAGATCGAGGGGTGGACCTTACCATGGACACTATCACACAGGTTACCCATGAGTGAGAAAAATGTGCTGCAATCAAGCAAGCCAAGAGGTTAAAGCCTCTGTGGTATGAGGGGCGATGGCTGAAATATAACTATGGAGAGGTCTGGCAGACTGACTACATCACACTGCCACAGGCTCGCCAAGGCAAGTGCCAAGTGCTCACAGCGGTGGAAGCAACCACTGGATGGCTGGAAACATATCCAGTGCCCCATGCCGCTGCCCGGAACATCATCCTGGGCCTTGAAAAACAAGATTTACAGGGTAACCAGGCCATCAGGCCCAGTCAGCACGAGTTCATGAAGGGCAGGTCCTCCTTAAAAAACCTCATCTTCTTTTATGACAAGGTGACCCGCTTGGTGGATGAGGGAAAGGCTGTGGATGTTGTTTATCTCAACTTCAGTAAGGCTTTGCTACCGTGCCCCACAGCATTCTCATCACAAAACTGGCTGCCCTAGGCCTAGATGGGTGCACACTCCACGCAGGAGCCGATGTTGCAGCCAGTACTTTTCCATGCACCGTGAGAGGGGATAAAAGGCATGCAGGGCAGGTGAGTGGAGAGGAGAAGGCTCGTAGCGCATCTTGGTTTGCAGGGGACGCCCTGAAGGCGCTGCGCCTACCACCCCTCTGCCTGAGCACCTGCTACGTCTCCTTCTCCTGTTCAGCGGCACTCCTCTCCTATTGGGGTTGGCGTGTATGGAATCGCTATATTCAGGTTTGCACTTTTGTATTGCTGACTTTTTTATCTCATGCTTAGCAGTCCGTAGGACTTAATAAAGTAGTGAGGCACTTTGTATTGGTTTTCCCTCCCCCTTATACCGTGGGAATCCTTTTGAAGCTGGCACACCCTATTAGTCAGGTGACCATCTTCAACCAGTAGCAGTCCAATGTTTTCCTTAGAACTCCTCTTGCTATTAATGTACTTAAAAAAAGACCTTCCTGTTGTCTGGCACAACACTGATCAGTTTCAACTCTAATTGATCTTTGGCTTTTCGTGTCTTCTCCTTGCATATACAAAGGAGAACAAGCCTAGAGAGGAGTGAGGGCTGAGAGAGAACTGAGAGAAGGGCAAGGGCTCAGAGAGACGAGGGGTGAGAACACCCATGAAAAAAGCATGAGAGACCTGAGAACGAGTGGAGAGTAAGTTGAGAAATCCCATACGAGAGTGAGGCAGAGCCAAGGGAGAGCCAATTGCTGAGTGAGGGCCAAGAGAAGTGAGGGCTAAGAGAGAGCTGAAAGAGTAGCCAGGGCTGAAAGAGAGCAAGACAAGAGCTGGGAGAGGGGCAAGGACCGAGAGAGATGTCTTGGTTTCATTGGGACAGAATCCTAGGCCGGCCATGGTCTGCAGGCCATTAGCAGTTTGGAGTCAGCCAGGGCAGCTGGTATTAGTTTGGCTGTTCCATTAAATCCATTTTCATTTCAACCTGTGAGTCTCCTCTCCTTTTCCTGATCCCCCTTCCTGGCTGGGGGGGAGCCATTGGGTGACAGAGCAACTGCTGTAGTTTAGCCCCAGATGCGGCCTAAATATAGGCAAGAGGTCACTGAGAGAGTAGTAGGGGCTGAGTGAGCTGAAATGCATGAGAGGGCCAAGAGACAACCAGGAGAGGAGTGTGGGCTGAAAGAGCTGAGAGAAGGTCAATGTCTCTGAGAGAGGGGTGAGATGGACAAGAAGAAAGTCAAGAGAGGGCTGAAAAAGGGACATGAGAGGTCCCGGGGAGGGGAAAGGGAGAAGAAAGCTGAAGCAGAGGCAGGAGAGGAACAAGAGCCAAGAGAAGACGAAGTGCTGAGAGATGAACAAGAGAGAGATGTGAGAAGGGCAAGGGCATAGAGAGCTAAGGGAGTGCCCAGGGAGAGGAGACAGAGGAGAGTCAACAGAGACTGCTGGGTATGTGGTAAGAGCCCAGAGCAAGCCAGTAAGGAGCAAGGGCTGTGAGAAAAATGAGGGGTGAGTGCCAAGAGAGGAGCAAAGGCCAAAAGAGGTCAATCACTGAACGCAGATGGAGAAGTGTGGAGCAAGAGAGAGTTGGGATAGTGGTGAGGGCCTAAAGAGCTGAGAGCAAGCCGAGAGGAGCAAGGGCCAACAGAGAGCCGAGAGAGGAGTGAGTGCTGTGAAGACCAAAGGCCAGGAGGGAGCTGTGAGAGGGATGAGGGCCTAGAGATCCTGGAGAAGGGGGAGGGAGGAGAGAGCTGGGTAAGAGCCAGGTTAGAGGTGAGGGCCAAGAGAAAATTGACTCGAGCATGCACCAAGAGAGAAGAGGGAGATGAGAGAGCTAATAGAGGGGAAAGGGTCGAATACCAGGAGAGCGCTAGATGAGGAACAAGTGCCAAGAGGGGAACAAGGACCAACAGAGCTGGGAGAGGGTCAAGGACCAAGAGAATGCTGAGACAGAGGTAAGAGGGACTAGAGAGAGAATTGACAGTAGAGAGAGAGGACTATGAGAGGAGCATGGGCCAAGGGAGTTGAGAGGGGTGAGGGCCTAGAGAGCTGAGAGAGAACCAGATGAGGGGCAAGACAAAGCTGAGAGGAACAAGGGCCCTGAGAGAGGTGAGGGTCTAGAGAGGAGCTAAGGACAAGAGAGACACAGAAGCATGGCAAAGGTCGACAGAGCTGGGAGAGGGGCAAGCTAAGAGAGAGATGGGAGAGGTGAGAGGTTTGAGAGCTAAGAGAGGGGAGGGATGAGAGGAGTGAGTGTTAAGAGTGGAGTCCAAGGTAAGAGAGAAAAGAGAGAGGGGAGGGGCCAAGGATGGAGAGAGGAGTGCATCTCAAGGGCAGAGTGAGAGGCAAGAGCTGAGAGAAAAGGAGCAAGACAGAGGAGTGAGACATGAGACAGAGGAGTGACGAGCATCAACAAGGAATGAGAGGAGCAAGGAGCAAAAGAGGAGGGAGCAAGGAGTGAGAGATCCTCAAGGGTGAACAAAACACAGAGAGACAAGAGCAACAGAATCAAGGGATGACACCCAAGAGATTGCTTTGGAAGAGAGAGGAGAGGGACAAAGACAGAGAGACCTGATAGAGGAGCAAGGAACAAGAGACATCTTAGAGCTGGGAGAAGGGCAAGGGCCTAGAAAGACAGAAGAGGGGCAAAGGAGGAGAGAGACAAAAGAGAGCCAAGGGAGAGGCCAGAGAGGAGCAAAAGGCTGAGAGAAAAGTGAGGGCCTAAAGAAAAGGGAGAGCTGAGCAAAGCCTTAGAGAAAACTGAGAAAGGAGCAAGGGCTGAGAGGATATAGGGACAAGATAGAGATGAAGCCTAAAAGAGAGTCAGGAGAGGGACAAAGGAGTGCTGGGAAAGGGGGGGAAGACCTGAGGAGGGTAGTGAGGAGAAAAGGACAACAGTTGAGAGAGGGGAATGAGGGGTGAGAGCTGAGAGAGAGGGGAGCGAGGGGCAAGAGACAAGAAAGAGGGGAACAAGGAGTGAAGTGCAAGAGCAATGGTAGTGTGGAGAGAAAGGAGCAGGGATGAGGAGCAAGGGCAAGGTGGTGAAAGCCATGAGCAAGAGGAGCAAGCAAGCAGGATCCAAGAGAAAGGGGAGTGAGATCTGCAAGCAAAGGAAGCAAGAGCTAACAAGAGGGGGGCAGGAGCCTACATCTGTGTACTGGCTTTGGCTGGAATAATGTTCATTTTCTTCTTAGCATCCTGTATGGTGCTGTGCTTTGGATTTATGATCAAAACAGCGTTGATACACTGATGTCTTAGCTATTGCTGAACATTGCTTGCACAGCGTCAAGACCATCTGTTTCTCATGCTGCTCCCACATTAAGTAGGCTGAGGGTGTGTACGAAGTTGGGAGAGGACGCAGCTGGGACAGCTGACCCAAACTGACCAAAGGGATATTCCACACCATATGACATTGTGCTCAGCAATAAAAGCTGCAGGGAAGAAGGAGGACAGGGGGATGTTTGGAGTTACAGCATTGGTCTTCTCAGGTAGCCATTACATGTGATGGAGCCCTGCTTTCCTGGAAATGGCTAAATATCTGCCTGCTGATGGGAAGTAGTAAATGGATTCCTTATTTTGCTTTGTTTGTGCATGCAGCTTTGCCTCACTTATTAAACCATATTTATCTCAGCCCACAGGCTTTCTCACTTTTACCCTTTTGATTCTCTCTCCCATTCCACTGGAGGGGGAGTGAGCGAGCATCTGTTTGGGGCTGAGCTGCCTACTGGGATTAACACACAACAGGCTGAGAGAAAGGGGAGCTGGGAGCAAAGGCAAAATGAGTGAGAGCCCCGAGCGAAGGGTATGAATGGGCAATATTTTCCCAATAAATGTCTGGGTAATTGAAGTCACCCATGAGGACCACGTTATGTTGGCCTGAGACTTCCTTGAGTGGCCGAAGTATGGTTTTGTCAACCTCATTATCCTGCTTGAGAGGTTGGTAACAGATACCTGACATAAGATCCCCCTTGGTGACAAGCCCTCCAATCTTGATCCAAAGGAATTTGATGATAGAACATTTGTGGTCTCCATAGCTCACCTCCATGCATTCAAATTTCTCTTTTACATAAAGTGCAACTCCACCTCCTCTTCTTCCCTTCCTATCTTTCCAAAAGAATTTGTAGCCATCCATTGTGGTCTTCCAGTCATGCGAGTTTCCCCTCCCCAGGTTTCTTTGATTACTATGACATCATTAACTCTCAGACTGGGCATGGAGCTCCAGTTCCTCCTGTTTGTTTCCCAGACTACTTGTATTGGTATACATGCACTTGGGGCAGCTGGACCTGGGGTTCTTGCCTTTGGAAAGGTTTGTGGAGCATTTCTCACTACTATGGTAGGTGTGCTCATCTACCCTGTTGCTCATGGATATACAGGTTTCACAGCTGTGGACCCTACCCCTCCAAGTTCATTAGTTTAAAGCATGATTCACTAAGTCAGTTGATATGCTGGTGAAGACTCTCCTGCCTCTTCTAGATCAGTGAACTCACAAGACAGAGGAGAAGATCACTTGGGCCCCCAGGATTCTCAAGCCCCGCTTTATCTTGCCCAGGTTATGCTTTACCATGTCATTGGTGTCCACATGAAAAAGAAGCAGGGGATAGTAGTCTGCTCTTTTAATCAGTTCTGCCAGACATCCTGGATCTTTGCTCCTGGCAAGCAGCAAACTTCCCTTGACTGTATATCAGGCCAGCAGATTGGTGCCTTGGTGCCTCTCACCCACTACTAGCACTTCCTGCTTCCTTTTGCAGCTTTTAGCATGTACTGCTGGTTCAGTTTCTCCTTGTGAATTTTGCTCAGTGGTTTTGTCCACTGTCAAGACTTTGTATCTGTTGCTGGTTGGTACATGCAAGGAAGGGGAACGAAGCAATATCCTGTTCCCATAGTTCACCAGAGACCATGGTGCCACCTTCTTCAAGGTGCTGTTTGTTCACTGCTGAAGCTCTTTGTCTGGCAGTCCTTGGAGGTTAGTGCCATGAAGCCCTAGTATATCTTCTTGCAAAGTCTCATATAATACTCTATTTCTTGTTCCCCCTCCCTAATACAGTGTAACCTAGTGCCTCTATGCAAATACACGCAGCT
>NW_008621170.1:0-12178 GCF_000691845.1 Merops nubicus | reverse complement strand
GGAGAAAAGAGGGGGAGAAAAGAGGGGAAAGGGAGGGAAAAGGGAGGGAAAAAGGGAGAAAAAGGGGGGAAAAGGGGGGAAAGAGAGGGGGGTAAAAGGGGAAGGCTGAGAAAGCCTACAGCTGAGCAGAGCTGGTCACTGTTGATCCAGGCAGCAGCTTCTCAGCCCTGCATCCTTCCCACAAGCTCTGCAGGGAGGCAGCAGCACCTCTGGTCCTGCCTTCGGGACCTGATCCCCGCCGTGGTGGCCGAGGGCACCTTGCTGTGGGCTCCTCCATCCCTCTCATGCCTGTACCAGCTGAACTGCACAACCTCAGGAGAAGAGGGAGACATCTGTCACCCTGGAAGAATTAAATGCAGGATGTCAGAGCTTGGCACCCAGCCTTGCAGGGACATCCAGAGCTTGGCACTGAGACCTCGAAGGCACAGGGAGATGCTGTGCTCACACACTGCTGAGCTCTCCAGGGCAAAGACCTACTGGGTGTGCCAGGGAGTGGTGGCAAAGCCCTGCTGTGAGGTCCAGTCAGGCTGTCCCTGCACTGAGCTGCTGGTCCAGGATTCCTGGGTGTCCTGCAGCTCAGTCCTCACCATCCCAGATGGCACAACTACCACAGAGACACTTGTCATAAACAGTAGAGCTGGCAGGGACGTGGCTTCTTCCCCTAGTTACCCCCTCCCTGGGTCAGAACAATCCCCCAGGACAGAAATTCCACATGGAGCTCGTCAGGCAGCTCTCAGGGGCCCCCAGGATGGTGCAGAACCAGTGATGGAGCCTGCAACGTAAGGGGAAGAAGTCTGGGGGTCCTCCCAGGAGCACTGAGGGTCACCAGAACTTCATCAGATGTTCACAGCCAGCTCAAACCTCGGAGTAAATCCTGCACAGCTCCTCCTTGCTGCCTCCTCTGCTTCTGCACAAGGCTTCCAGACCAACCTTTTCCTCGAGGAGGGGAACGTGAGGAGAGATCCAAGCAGTGCTGGTAGCCCCTGAGTTATTTATTTTCATATTAAATTCCACAAATATTTCTCTCTGTCCTGCCAGCAGCTCTGAACCACGCCGGCTGCTCTCAGAGGAGGGCAGCAGAGTCCCCCAGATGCCAGCACATCCCTCCACTCAGACCCAGACACCAGGTTTTGCTGTTTCTCCAGTTCAGAGTCTCCAGGAGCAGCCAAACTGCTCCCAACAGCTCCAGCAAACATCTCACCCGGACCATTTTTGCCCTCCTGCCATGTCTGGGGTTGAGGGCTCGGGCACAGAGCCCCTCAAGAGGTATCTCAGCCTGCCTCGGCCACGAATTCCTTCTCTCCAGATACCTCCCCAAACAGGGAGGACCAAACTGTGGAGCAGGGGACTCGTGTGGACCACCTTGTCTTCAGAGAGGGTCCATCCCTGTGCTCTCCCAGCTACCTGGCCCTCACTAGCCCATGGCTGCTGCTAAGGGCCCTTCTTGACTTCCACACCTCGAAGGTGAGGCTGGTGCTTCTGCCAGGGCTGGAGCTCACACTGCAGAACCCTCCTGCTGCCTTTTCTCTCTCCTTGCCCTGCCACCCACCCAGAGCAAGCCACGGCTGGCAGGAGGGCTCCAGCATGCCCAGAGTGTCCCTGCAGGAAGGTCTGAGAGGTCCATGGTAAGGCTGAGAGCTCCAGGTCCATCCCTTCCCCTTGCAATTCTCCTAACATGGCCAGATGTTGTCTCCCAATGACCTGGCCAGATGTTGTAACTCATTCCCACCAGATGTGTGGCTACATCCTCCTGCCTATCGTGTGATCCAGTACAGAGCAGCTCCCACGCAGATCTCCATGGCTTGGGCTCCAGGTAGAAGTGGTGAAGATTGTTCCCACCACTTCTGACAAAAAGCACTCAGGACCAGAGATAATCCAGCACACCCCAGAATTAAACCCCCAGCTGCTGACACCAAGTCCAAAGGTTTAAATTGTCATCTCCTCACCACTGGCAACAATTCCTAGGGCTGCACCAGGAGCTCCTCCAGCTCCTGGAGGAGAAACCTCCAGCTTGGAGACATTAAACCCTGCTGCTGAGGCTAAACACACAAGCACACAGACCAGCACAAGAGCAAGTTGGTTATTGCAAGAACTAGATCTTCATTGAACTTCACTGGAGACTTTGCCTCCTTGCTTGGAAAGAGCCACAAGGAGAACCCCACAGAGCCTCAAACACAAGAGGAACCCCACAGAGCCTCAGCAAGGACCCTGGGGCTCCAGCTGCTCCTCGCTGCAGGGCTCAGAGCCCTGTTCCCCCTCCATGGTGACCCTCAGCTGGCCAAATGATGGAGGCCAGGAGGTCCAGAGCATGCTGAAGAAGCTGGTGCCTCAAGGCTCAGAGCAGCTTCTTGTTTCCAGGACACCAAATGTTGTCAGCACAAGCTGACTGAGGGAAATCTTGGTGGGTAAGAGGCAGATGCTCAGCTTGGACAACACAGACAGCTTCCCAAAGGGAAGGGAAGGGGGTGGAAAGCCAGGGAGCTCCTCCTGAAGAGCTGGGGCTGTCCAAAGTCCTGTGCTTCTAGGCAGAGGGTGGCTGCTCAGGAGCCTGCTGACAGTGAAGGGTGCAAGGCTAATTTGGCAAGAAGGGGTCTTGGGGAGCTGGCTCTTGGAAGGCTTAACAGCTTGACAGGAGGTGGTGGAAGAGAAGGATGGTCACCATTGGGAGGGACAGCTTGAGAGCAGAAAAGGGACCCTGGGGAAACCGAGGCAAGGAGTTCTCTGGCGTGGTGGAGGCTTGAGGACAAAGCCCAGGAGCTGTGTTCCCCCAGGGTGGCGTTGGAGGAAGAGCAGAGACAGCCCCAAGTGCTGCTGGAGGAGGCAGCAGAAGGGGAGGTGAACAGATGGAACGAGTCTCGGGAGCCAGTGGCAGAGTGGAAGTGCCCAGCACCCAAACCATGGCTGGAAGAGATGGAAAACTCCAGCAGAGACAGCAAGGAACTAGAAAGGAACACCCCAGAGAGCCAGGCAGAGCAGGGGCCAGGTCCTCCACCCACCCAAGGAGCTCCCCAAGGGAGGAGAGCGCTGCTCAGCCCCCAGGGGTGCCAGGCTTTATAACCTCGGGGGGAAATGCCATCCTTCCAGCCCTCCTTAATCCCCTGCGGCTCCTGGGAGAGCACCACAAAGAGCAAGGGACCGAACAGGAAAGAATTAGGAGCAAAATGCCTCTCTGGGTGGCTGTGCCAGGAGTTGGGAGCAGCCAGCCCTGGCTCCCCCTCCTCCGGCCGCCTCTGTAAACACCGCGGGCTTACTGGGGAGATTAGGAGGGAACGGGGCAAAAGACAACAGAGGTTCTTTTGTGGGAGGGAGGATTACAGCATCAAGTGACCGGCTGCAGCTCCCAAAGTGGGTTTCAGGCTCCTTAGCACGCAGGGTCTGGCAGGTTCCATCCCCCCCCCTCCATGAGCTGAGGGGGGCCGTGGCGTTGGCCACAAAGGACCCGGCGAGGACACGGGTGGGACTGAACCTCCCCAGCCTCCAGCACAGCTCGGGAGCCCAGCACTGTAAGTATCTAGACCTCCCAAGAGGAGATAAGATTCTTTCAAAGGTCCTCTGGGTGACCTCCTCCTGCTGCTGCTCCATCTCTCCGCTCTCTACCTGCTCGCTCTCCCTCTTGAACAGCTGCTCCTCGTGTCTCGGGCGTCTCACGGGGTGGGGGATGGACCTCAAGGCAGCCGTGGTGTTGAGGGATCTTGGTCGTTGTGGATCCCCATGGTCTGGTTGGTCAGTGGACCTTCAGGAGCACTGGTTAGTCCGGATGGATCGCAGCGTGCCGGCTGCCCAGGGACATCCTGGGGTTGTCCCTTCAAAAGGTGGCAGGAGGACAGAGAAATGCCTTAACCCCTCAGGGCTGGAGGATGAAGCCCTGGGAGAAGCCCCCCAGCCCGTGTGGGAGCAGCAGTGCACGGAGGTAGGTGACATCCATCATTGACACGGCCCAGAGCTGAAGTTTTCCATGTTTGGTAAAAAGCGAATCTCCGAATTACGCAAGGAAGAGTCTCCAACCCAGCACTTGCAGGACCCAACTGTAGAGAAACCAGCTTTGGAGGTTCCTGCAAGGAGCCCCAACACCTCGATGGGGGGTTGGAAACGTGTCTCATCCGGGCAGTCTCTAGGGCAGTTAAACCTCATTCTTCTAAATCCTCCTGAAAGATGCCCCAAAATCCACTGGCATGAAGGTCCAATGCAGCTCTGGTGCATTTGTGCAGCTGGGGAGCCCTTGGTGGGGCAGGTCCCAGCTCTGCTCCTCCCGTGGGACTCCAGGAGCCAGGGAAATCCAAAGGAGGAGCAGCACCGAGAAGCCCAAGCCAGGAGAAAGCTGCTGTTTGGTTGAAGCAGCCAACAAAAGACACTTTGCTGGTTTTCTTCACTTCTTCGACCTGAGCTGGCCCCACCTAAGCTTGAAGGGGTCAGATGAGGAGCATGGACACCAATCCACCTGCTGCTACAGAGCAGGAAGGTTTGAATTGTCCCTCAAAGAGCTTCTTTGCCTCTGTCGTCCAGGGAAGAGCCCAAAGCCCCAGAATTATTCATCTTAGAGCCTCTGTTGGGTACCAATGTCTGTGGAACCTCCTGGCAACAGGTTTTGATTTCCAAATACCACCAATTTTCCCATCAGAGAAGTCTTGATGAACCAAGATGAACCTTGCTCATCTCTCTGCCTAGCAAGGATGACACTGCTCTGTTTTTCAGGGTTTTTTTTTCTTCTACAAATGTAGGTTTAGAGGACTATGAATCTGATTATTAATTGAGGATAAAGAATTATTTATCCAGGGTTAAACTAGGAGTGCAAGAGGGCTGGGAAGCACTTCCTGAGCCTGAATGGCTTTTTTCAGCCAGTCTGATTTATTGTGCAACGTATGGGTGGAGGGAGAGGGGAGGTGGAGTGCCTGGAATTTGTGCTCTGTGAGCCTGGCCGAGCTCCAGCCCTCAGTTCTCCTGCCAGGGAGGGTTGTTCTGCCCGTGGCACTGGGACCAGCAGAGCCCAGATATGGCCCTCAGCCCAAATTTAAAAGACAGCTACACTTGTTGGGTAAGTTCTACAGAACCTTGTCACATCTCCAAGGGTGCTTACATCTGGAGCAGTACCAAGAAATCTCTCCTTGAGGAGTTTATTTTTGCTTTCTTTATATTTTTTGTTGTTGTTGTTGAGTTTTTTTGCCAGCAGTATTCCAGGAAGACACTTCCTGAGAAGTAAATTTACAGAAACAACCCATCTGAAGCAAATACTGCAAGAAAAAGTAAATGCAGTAAGCAGCTTGGGAGCCTGAGACCCTGCAAATTAACCTTGAACCCCTGCTTTGTCCTCTGCCCACTCCAACCAGCCCTTGAATGGGACAACCAGCCACTTGAACACTGCCAAGCCAAGGGCTCCACCAGAAAGTACCTTCTCCATCAGTGTGACCAGCTCACGTGCAGCTCAAAGATGGGCCAAGGGTGGGAAGCTCCTCACGTGAGCTGCCTACCATGAAGTTCCTCCTGGTTTTTGGTGGCACTGACTTCATCCTATCTGTCTCTTGATCTCAGGTCATTGTCATTTCTCCCTTCCTTCCTTCCTTCTGCTGTGTTTGCTTGCTGGGATGCTTGTGGGGTCCCTCTCTCCTCTCTGTGCAGGCTGGGTGGCAGCTCCAACACCTTTGTGTCTCCAGCAGGACCCGTGATGACAGTGACATACACCAACCGTGTGGCCGACGCCCGCCTGGGCACCTTCTCCCAGCTCCTGCTCCAGTGGAAAGGAAGCATCTACAAGCTGCTCTACTCCGAGTTCCTCATTTTCATCTCTCTCTACTTCACCATCAGCCTTGTCTACAGGTAAGCACCCTTCCACCCCACCACCAACACAGCTCGTCCTGGAGGAACACGGCATTGGGATGGTCATCCTGGTGAAGAGGAGCTGGCCAGGCACTTCCCAACCACAGGAGGAAAGGGATGGTCCTTCCTCACTGCTCCAACGTGGCTCAGCAGCTGACAGGTCTCCTCCTTCTGTCCTGGGAAGCAGCAGCTGCTCCTCTTCCTCGGGATGAAGAGTTGTGTTGGATGGGTACCTCCAAAAGAATCACAGAATGTTCGGGGTTGGAAGGGACCTCAAAGATCATCTAGTGCAGCCCCCCTGCCAGAGCAGGGTCCCCTACAATAGATCACACAGGAAGGCATCCAGGAGGGGTTGGAATGTCTCCAGAGAAGGAGACCCCACAACCCCCCTGGGCAGCTGCTCCAGGGCTCTGGAACCCTCCCCCTGAAAAAGCTTTTTCTAATATTTTTATGGAGCCTCCTGTGTTCCAACTTGTACCCGTTGCCCTTCATCCTGTGAGTGGATGTCACTGGAAAGAGCCTGGCTCCATCCTCCTGGCACCCTCCCTTGAGGTCACCCCTCAGCCTCCTCTTCTCCAAGCCAAAGAGCCCCAGCTCCTTCAGCCTTTCCTCCTAAGGGAGATGCTCCACTCCCTTCAGCATCTTGGTGGCTCCCTGGTGGACTCTCTCCAGCACTTCCCTGTCTCTCTTGAGCTGAGGGGCCCAGAACTGGACACAATATTCCAGATGTGGCCTCACCAGGGCAGAGTAGAGGGGCAGGGGTGCCGTACTTGCTACTCCCCTTCTAATACACCCCAGATTGCCACTGGTCTTCTTGGCCACCCTGCTGGCTCATGGTCATCCTGCTGTCCACCAGAACCCCCAGGTCCCTTTTTCCTACACTCCTCTCCAGCAGGGCAGTCCCCAACCTGTCCTGGTCCATGGGGTTCTTCTTTCCCAAGTGCAAAACTCTACACTTGTCCTTGTTGAACTTCATGAGATTCCTCCCCAGCCAGCTCTCCAGCCTGTCCAGGTCCCTCTGAATGGCAGCACAGCCTTCTGGTGTGTCAGCCACTCCTCCCAGTTTGGTGTCACCAGCAAACTTGCTGACAGCACTCTCTGATCCCTCATCCAGGTCCTTGATGAACATGTTGAAGACCACCAGCCCCAGCACTGACCCCTGAGGGACCCCACTAGACACAGGCCTCCAGCTAGACCCTGCCCCATTGACTACAACTCTCTGACTTCTTCCCTTCAGCCAATTAGCAACCCACCTCACTAATTAGTCATCCAGACCACGCTTCCTCAGTTGACCTATGAGGATGCTGTGGGAGATGGTGTCAAATCCAGACAGACCACATCCACTGCGTGGCCACCATCCATCCACCTGGTAATGTCTTCATAAAAGGCCATCAGGTTGGTCAAAGATGACTTCTCCTGGGCAAAGCCATGCTGACTGCACCTAATAACCTCATGAAGAAGCGTGTAGATGAGTGGAGACCAAGGCTGAGCCAGAACTGGAGATGTCTCACCAGGGGGGGTGTCCCTTGTGACTCAACATTTTTTGAGGGCAGATCTCAGGGACCACAGGCCCGTGATGAGGCACCCGTGGCTGCTCTGGCTTTGGTGAGGGAGGCTGAGGAGCTCCCCACGGCTGCTGTGGTCACAGAGGTGTGGAAGCAGCTCCAAGATAAAGAGGCAGGAATTGAGAGCTTGGCCTGGGAAACTTGGCCTGGCAGAGCCTTGGCACCACAGGGACTCTCCAGAGGGACAACAACCGAGGGGGTCCCTCTGCCAGGGACCCCTCTGGCTCCTTTGGGCTGCTCAGCAGGGTGGTTTTGGGAGGTGGGCTGATGTCCCAGGCTCCTGAGGTTCACTCACGTCACGGATGTGACCACCCCTCCTTGGCTACCCCTTGCCAGGCTCCTGTCCCCAGAGGCCCAACAAGGAGTGGATTCCTCTCAGAGGCTGATGCTCCTGTCTCTCCCTTCCAGGCTGGTCCTGAGCGAGAGCCAGAGGCTGATGTTTGAGAAGCTGGCTCTCTACTGCAACAGCTACGCCGAGCTCATCCCCGTGTCCTTCGTGCTGGGTAAGGAGCTGGGGGCATGCGGGGAGGGGACAGGCACCCCGTTACTTCTGCCTGCTCTGCTGCAGCCCTGCCCCCAGGCAGGATCTGCCAGCAGAACCCCACCTCTGCCTGGCTGAAGCCCCTCCAGCAGGTCCATCGTTCCACGGGGCAGCTGTGAGGTGGTCCCCAGCACACAGATGTGCTGGCACTGCCCAGATGTGCTGCTGTGTTCTAGCTTCTGCCAGAAGGGCAGGCACCAGATGAACCCCAAAACCCAGACTTTAGCATGGAGATCTGAATTGTCCTTCATAGACTGTTTTAGGCTGGAAGGGACCTCTAGAAGTCATCTGGTCCAACCTCCCTACAAAAGTAGGGACATCTCTACCTAGGTCAGGTCACCCACAGCCCTATCAAGCCTGATCTTGAATGATTCCAAGGATGGGGCCCTCACCACCTCTCTGGGCAGCCCATTCCAGTGGTCTATCACTCTTATATTAAAGAATATCCAGTCTAAATCTCTCCTTCCCTAGTTTAAAACCACCACTCCTTGTCCTACCATGACAAACCCTTTTGAATAAACCTTCCCCCACCTTCATGGAGGCCTCATCTCCAACTCATCTCCAACCCACCTCCAACCACCTCCAACCCACCTCCAACCACCTCCAACCCACCCCCAATGCTTTCCTCACCTCCTAGGCTTCTACGTGGCCTTGGTGGTGTCCCGTTGGTGGGCTCAGTATGAGAGCATCCCGTGGCCAGACCGCATCATGAACTTGGTGTCCTGCAACGTGGCCGGGCAGGACGAGTACGGGCGGCTCCTGCGGCGCACGCACCCCCCCCACCCTCCCCCACCCCCCTCCCAACCTCTCCCAACCACTTCCAATCTTCTCGGACGCCATCTTGCTTCCCCACAATGCCCTCCTATGAAGTCACATGACCTCCCATGATCCTCTAGGACCCATCAATCCCCTTTATCACCTCAACTCCACCCATTAACCACCCAACTCTTCATCTCCAACCACCTCCAACCACCTCCAACCACCTCCGACCCACCTCTGACCCACCTCTGACCCACCTCCTACCCACCTCCACCCACCTCCAACCACCTCCAACCCACCCCATCTCCTTTCCTCACCTCCTAGGCTTCTACGTGGCCTTGGTGGTGTCCCGTTGGTGGGCTCAGTATGAGAGCATCCCGTGGCCAGACCGCATCATGAACTTGGTGTCCTGCAACGTGGCCGGGCAGGACGAGTACGGGCGGCTCCTGCGGCGCACGCTGATGCGCTACAGCAACCTCTGCAGCCTCCTCATCCTCCGCTCCGTCAGCACCGCCGTCTACAAGCGCTTCCCTCCGCCGCCCCCCGGCCCCGACCCCTGGGGTTTTGTGGTGAAGAGGCTCCAAAAAGAGGTCCCTGGTTCTGCTGGAGGCATCACGGGGGGTGGTGCTGGGCTTGGTTGAGAGGTTGGAGAGGGGGGTTGGGTTGGAAGAGGTCTTTGAGGTTGTGGAGTTCCAACCGTGGCCCCATCCCTGCCAGGTCCCCACTGCCCCGTGTCCCTCCCCCCGGCCCCGACCCCTGGGGTTTTGTGGTGAAGAGGCTCCAAAAAGAGGTCCCTGGTTCTGCTGGAGGCATCACGGGGGGTGGTGCTGGGCTTGGTTGAGAGGTTGGAGAGGGGGGTTGGGTTGGAAGAGGTCTTTGAGGTTGTGGAGTTCCAACCGTGGCCCCATCCCTGCCAGGTCCCCACTGCCCCGTGTCCCTCACCCCACATCTCCACGGCTTGGAAACCCCTCCAGGGGTGGGGACTCCACCACTGCCCTGGACAACCCTCCCGGGGAAGAAGTTTTTCCTAATATCCAACCTCAGCCTCCCCTGGGGCAACTTGAGGCCGTTGCCTCTTGTCCTAAAACGGTCCCTGCTCAAACTTTTCCCCGTGAGGAGAGCGTGGAGAGGAGGTTGGTGAATGCAGACCTGCTGCAGGTCACGGGGCAGCCCTGGCCAGATGGTGCAGTGACCTGGCTGAGCTCTCTGTGGGGGTCACCACAGCTCCATAGCAGAGCAGGAGCAGATCCCTACCTAGGGGGGTGTTTGTCCTCCCTCTGGGCAACAGTTTTCTGCTGGGCAGCTGGGAACTGGAGCCTCAGACCACCAACCTTAACTGCTGGGCTCCCCAAATCCTCTCTGAGGATGCTCCTTGAGGTGCAACATGTCTGCACCTGCCCTAGGCAGTGGGGTTCCTTTGCAGCCCAGAGAGAGAGACAGGGGCTTGGAGGACACAAGTTGTCCCGTTCTCAATGAACATCTGTGGACACCAGGCAACTGCACCCTCAGCAGTCCTGTATCTCCCTGCTGACCAGGATCTGGTGGGATGGGCTGCAGGCATCCAAAGCTGCCACTCACACTGCTGCAGCCCAGCGTGTTAACAAGGAGACTTGGTTAGTCTTGAAAGACTTGAGTCTTTCCTGAGAACCTTAAGGAGACCTCCGTTGGCCACCTGAGATTCAGATGTTCTCACTTCAGACCAGACCTTTCTGCCCTCTCCAGCCATCCCTCTCCCACCTACTCTTTTCCACCCAGGCCTGATGACACCAGAAGAGCACAAGAAGTTCGAGAGCTTGAATTCCCCCCACAACAAGTTCTGGATCCCCTGCGTGTGGTTCTCCAACCTGGCTGTGAAGGCCAGGAACGAGGGGAGGATCCGGGACAGCGTGCTGCTCCAGGGCATCCTCAACGTGAGTGACAGGCAAGGGGCAGCTGGTTGAGGTCCTCATCCAGTCCTCTGGGTGGAACTCCAGGGGTTTCCTTGGGGATATTGCTTCAGGTTTGCTGGGAAGTGTCCCCACTGCCACTCTCCAGCTCGTGGCAGCAATGTGACCTTGGTTAGAGGTGAGGGGAAGGTGACATCTTGCCCAAATGGGACTGGGAAGAACCATGGGACTCACATCTTGGTGTGGTAAGAGGAGACACCCAGGTAGCAGCTCCTCCAGCTCCACAGCAGATGATGACACAGTGACCAGGGGAGGTCTCTAGGACACAGATGGAAAGCAGCAAGGAAGGATGTATCTGGAAGAGACCAGGAGAGGTCCAAAGAGTCCCAAACAACCGAGGTCCTTGTAGAAGACCTCACTACTGAGCACTTCCAGCAGGTCCTGGGAAGCAGGCCAGACCTGGCAGCAAGCCCTGCCCAGCTGCAGAGGAAAAAAGGTCCAGAGCAGCTCATCCTTCCTGGCACTCATGTGCAGAGAAAGTCACATGGTTTTGGTTGCCTGGAGTGAGATTCAGCTGCCCAGAGGGAGAGAGGTCTCCTTCTGGGCTATTTAACTAGACTCACTCTGTAGCCAGGAGAGAGGAAGGGATGAGACATCCTTTGCCTAACCTGTTGGCTGCTCATTTTGGGGGGACATGAACTGGGCTAAGAAGTGCTCTAGGAAGGGATCATGGGCTCAGGTGGAGACACCCAGCAGCAAGGAGCTCCTCCAGGGCAACCTCTGAGGACCAAGGTCTCCTCCATGAGACCCTGCTGGTGGTCTGCTGGGCACCAAAGGAGCCCTGGCTGAGCTCCCCCCCTGCTTCCAGAGGAGGTGTGAGCAGGAGGGAAGGGGCTGGAGAGGCTGGGTGTGGCAGGGAGGAGGTGCAGGGTCCCCCTGAGAGGTCCCTCCTTGTCCCCACCACAGGAGCTCAACACCTTGCGCAGCCAGTGCGGGCGACTCTACGGCTACGACTGGATCAGCATCCCCCTGGTCTACACTCAGGTGAGAAGGGATCTCCCACACCTCCTGCTCCTCTGCCATGCAGCAAGGGACACCCCCAGGGACACCCACCCCTCACCCAGGTATAACTGAGGTCCACTCGGACCCTCATCCCCACCTACACACCTAGATCACCTGCTCCCACCCCTCTGCTCCAGCAGGTCACCCAGGGGCACAGCCAGGAGGGTTTGGGATCTCTCCAGAGCAGGAGACTCCACAGCCTCTCTGGGCAGCTGCTCCAGGCTCTGCACCCTCCCACCCAAGAAGTTTCTCCTCCTGCTCAGGTGGCACCTCCTGGGTTCCAGTTGGTGCCCGTTGCCCCTTGGCCTGTGGCTGGGCACCACTGAGCAGAGTCTGGCCCCAGCCTCTTGCCCCCCGGGGGCCCTTTAGCTCTTGCTCAGCACTGCTCAGATCCCCTCTGAGGCTTCTCTCCTCCAGCTGCACAGCCCCAGGGCTCTCAGCCTGGCCTGGCACAGAGATGCTCCAGCCCCTCAGCAGCTCCACAGCCTCCCCTGGACTCTCTCCAGTAGTTTCTCTTGGTGCAAACCCTGGCACCAACTTTCTCCTTTGTCTCC
>NW_008621169.1:12222-22308 GCF_000691845.1 Merops nubicus | reverse complement strand
GAGCTGGGCAGTCGGGGGGGTGTCTGTGGGGCGGAGTGTATTTTTTCCTTACTGGTAGGCGTTACCCAGGGGCTTGGGACAGTTTTCGGCTCCTGTAACTTTGGGTGAGGTTGGAGTAATGGGGAAGATAGTTTTGCCATACTCGAAACTGGTTTCTAAGAGACCCTTTTCACTTTGAAGCAATATTTTGTTTGATCCCAGGTGCTGTGGTAGAGACCTCATGACATGGGTTTGTTGAAGGCATTTTAGGTGTAAGCTAACCTTTGTTTAATAATCGTATGAGACATTTCCTATTTGTCAAGTTGGTCCATAAAACCTAAAAAGTTATGGGTTTGGTTTAGGGTAACTTTTTTTGTGTGAGAGCATGGTTGAGATATTTAGATGCAAGAATGGAAAGAACGAGCTTTATCACTGAGGCTTTAAACACCCAGAATCTGGAAGATTTAGGCATCTACCCCTATTCAGGTCCTCAGCCTGATCCAAACATGACACACAGGTTGTGGATCTGAATTCCTCCTAGGTGAGGGTTGTGAGAAGCATTTTAGAGATGGACCATAAGGATACAGAAGGGCTTATACGATGTGAATATATATTGTTGACCTTCCTTAATTTTTGGCTACCAGAATTGAAGGATAGATGGAGGTTACTGAACATGTGGACTGTTTCTAAGAAATTGGGAGATTGAAGAAGTTGGATCACAGTCAAACTGAGAAATCAGAAAGAGGGAAGATGGCAAGTATATGGCAAGGAAGGAAGGATAAAGAAGCTGGGTCTCTTCTGTTGCTTTTAAAGAACAGTTATATTTGGTTCTTCATTTTTCTGAATCAAATGAAACATGTGATGAATTTCTGTGGATATGATTTTTGGTGTGCCTATTCAGGTACATTCAACCTTCAACCGCCTGAGAACGTGTTTTGACTCTTTGCAGCTGTCTTGGATAATGAGAGATTAACAGCAGAGGAAATGGATGAAAGACGACGCCAGAATGTAGCCTATGAATACCTTTGTCATCTGGAGGAAGCGAAGAGGTAAGAATAAGTGGTTTTGAAACTGCTGGTGCTTTAAAAGAAGTGACATTTGCTAAGGGGAATAAATTGTTGGTAGGACAAGCTTACTTCTTGTCTGTGTTTCTTAGCAGCTATATAGATTAATTTAAGATAAAACCCAAACCAGCTTACCCCTGATGTGCTTATCTAACATGTTCTTAAAGACTTCTTGTGACAAGGATGGTGTAGCTCTAGTACTCCTAGCACTGGATGGGTTCTCCCTGTTATCGAACTTTTTGGTGTCTTGGTACCATTTTACCTTGCTACTTATCAATGGATGTGAAGAACAGGTTATTCTCTTCCTCCTAACTGCAGCCTTTTACAATTTTAAATTGTAACACTGTGTTTCCCTTGCACTTACCTTCTCTAAGACTGAAAAACCAGTTCTTGCATATTTCTGTGGGTCCTGTTTGATAGATCTGCAGTACTTTTCCCTGGATTGTTCTGACTTCGCTCGCTCCGTGTCCCTCTGGAAGTGCCCTGACAAAACAGAGAAAAGTTTTCCAACAGGGTTGTTAATGTACATATTTGTAAGTGCACAAGGATTATTTTGTGTACCCTGATAAATATGTTAGTATCCTACATTATGGCATGGTATCTACATTTTCATAGTGTAGTAGAGTTTTGCTGAGTTGCCAACCTTTTCCTTGAAGGTGTGCTGCTGAAACCTGTTTCTCACTCTGTGTTTATACAGTCTGTCATGTTTTCCTCAGTGTGTTACCTCTCACTTGATCCTGCTGAGTTGTATTTTTTTCTGGTCTTTGTTTAATATGTTGAAATAATTTTGATCTTACTTCTGTCCTGCAGCGTGTGCATAGCTTTTGTGTCATCCCCATGTTTGATAAGCATGTAAGCATGCTGTATTTCTTCATTCAGACAGTAAATGAAAGTATGCTCAAAACACAGCAGATGCTACTTTTCTGCTCTTAACAGAAAAAGAAACAATATTAAAAATTAATCAATGAAGTCGCACTGTTGGTATTTCAAAAATATTTTTTAAAACATTCAATCCCTTATGCCGTATGTGGAGAATAGGAATGAGACAGAACAGTTTGTCTGGTGCTTCCCTTCCTGACAGTTAGGTCTTTCTATGCCGTTGTATAAATTGAGTTTTTTACTTGAAATTTAAAAGGTTTTTTGAAGCTGAGATTGAGACAAGTTTTCAAGAACAAGATTAAAGAGAAAGAGGTGAGATCATGTTTGTATTGGTGACTCCTCCTGCCCCCAACACTTTTTAAAGTAAGGCTAATGTTTCGGTTTACATTTTGTAATTATTCACAAGATGGATTGTGAGCTTAGACTTTTCTGGTTCCCACAAAGATCTAGGCAAACCAGACAATGTGTCTGCCATAGAAAATGACTTGTGAAGCAGCAGCAATAAAAGCTTGTTCCGCAATAAAAGCATGTTCTAAATAGTCAACAGCATGTTTTTTTTGGGATCACTGCATACTTCAGTTTGCTTTTGTCCTCCAAAAGATGGTATGGGTTAAAAGCCAGAAACTGTCCACTGGCTGGGTGATGAATTTTGGGTAAATCTATGAAAGTATTTCACAGCAAGACAGACCTGTTCTGCTGTAGTGATTTTGTTGGGGAGGAAGTGCTGAGTTTGTACGAGTTCACTGCTGGTAGTGTATAAAGAAGAGTTAATTCCAGGATTTTAGTAGTTTACACTGCCTTACCAAGAATGTATAGCATGTTTTTGCAGGGGCAAGGAGCACTCAGTTTATGCTGTAGTTTTTTAGGTGTTTCATTAACAATTGTCACTAGTATAGATTCACAGAGGCTGCTTATTTACTAGCAGATGATAATTCTATGTCCATACAGGTTTGGATGAAGTTTGTAGTGAGAAAGATCAGACTAAAGGCCATAATAACAAATTCTGTTTGCTTCTAAAGATTTTGGAATCAAATTCTGCGTGACAGGGAGAGATGAGTTGTGTCATAGTCACTGTCCATGCTTGAAGGCACCTCAGGTGCATCAATGTGAACTCTGTCATTGGCCTCAGAGTAAATTCTGAGGTCCTTGTTCTCTGTTCAATTCCATGTCCAGATTTGAAGAAAAAAAAAAAAAATTTTCACACAAAAATACCTAACACAGCAACAGCTTTAATATTTTCATGAAGTTCTTGCTTAATCCTGGGGACTTACTCTTTAGGTAAAACCACCTGTGGCTCTGAAGTTTCTTGGCCATCTTATCTCGACTTCTGAGTATCGCCTTGGTGTGGATGAGGTTGAACAGCTCGGCATTTGGTTTTGCCACACCTTGTCAGAAACAAGATGCTTTCATTGTTTTGTCTCAGAACGAGCCTCCAGATGTTTGAAATAACGTGTTGTGTTTGCCAGTATGTTTTGTGAATAATGAGGCAACGGCTGTGTTGCTCAAAATGCAAGTAGTGGTGTTACAGCCTTCCTAGTATCCACTTTGGCAGTCTGAGCACTTGTTAAGCAGAAGGTCTTGGAGGAAGTGCTTGGAGAGCTTCAAATGGTCCTTTTTCAACTTTGAACCCATGTTTGCTTAGTGGCCTACAGGCTGTTCTTACAGATGTGATTGGGAGGTTCTCCTCCCCCTCTGCCCTGGTGAGACCATACCTGGAGTATTGTGTCCAGTTCTGGGCTCAGCAGCCCAAGAGAGACGGGGGACTGCTGGAGGGAGTCCAGCAGAGGGACACAAAAATGATTAGGGGACTGGAACTGTAGAGGAAAGGCTGGGAGGCCTGGGGCTGTTTAGCCTGGAAAAGAGAAGACTGAGAGGGGATCTTATAAATAAAGGTTGGGCATCAAGAGGATGGGGCCAGTCTCTTTTCAGTGGTGCCTGGTGATAGGACAAGGGCAACAGGCACAAACTAGAACACAGGAAGTTCCATGTAAATGTGTAGAAAAACTTTTGTTCTGTGAAGGTTCTGGAGCCTTGGGCCAGGCTGTCCAGACAGGTTGTGGAGTCTCCTTCTCTGGAGATTTTCAAAACCCACCTGACTTCTGTTCTGGGCACCTGCTCTAGGTGGACCTGCTTTGGCAGGGGTGTTGGGCTTAGGTGATCTCCAGAGGTCACTTCCAACACCTACAACTCTGTAATTCTATGCATTCCTAACTCCTGTAGCTGAAGGCATACCACTTTGCCTAAGAGTAAAGATTAAATGACCAGAAGGAGGGGGCAGACTCCTTTGTTTAATAATTAAGATACACAGGAACAGAAAGGTTTGAGTTCATGGTCTACTTCTAGGATTTTTTTTCCCTTGCTGAGCAGTCTTTTTGTAAATTGTCCTTTGAATGTGTGTGGTGCGTGTTTTGTTTTTTTTTTTTATTATTACTAGCACAGCCTAAAAGAGGACTCTTGGCTTCATTGTTGGAAAGGAGTTTATTTAGCAAAAACTACTAAACCAGAACTGTACAAGATCATTATATTTGAAATTTAAGAGTTTTTTTGCCTTCTGCGTGGGTAGCGTGGATCGGCTCCTGTAGCATCTTGCTTGTGCTGTTGATGACAGTGCCTCAGAACCATGGGCACGGGTAATAGGGTTTATAATCTTTCTTCACAGTGAGAGTTTTTTTCAGATTGGAAGTTATATCTATAAGGAGAAGAGGACAACTTCATAGCAGAGGAGTGTATCTGGGGTGCTGTGTCACACGGACACTGAAAAGGTGGACATTGTAAAGTTGATGGCAGCTGAGGCAGGTGGCAGGCAGCTGAAGGACAATTCTTAACAGTCCTCTTCCTCTCCCTGTAATCATTATCGTATTACATTATAGTATTGCATTCAGACACTGTCATTTATATTCAGCTGTTCTATAACATAAAGGCACCTAAAAGGATGTGAATAATACCATGCTGATTTGCATTGCATTAGCATTGTCGAGAGACTTGCTACCCCTGAAACCAAGCATCAAATACAGAATCTAGAGGTGATTTCCCCCCCCCACCTTTTTCTTTTAAATCTTGAAAGAAGAAGGTATGATGAAAATTGGCTAGCACCTAATTTCATACTGAATGAAAAACTCAGAAAAGTTTGGGTTTCTCAGCTGTCTGTTGGAACAGCACGCGTGCGGTAGCTTTGAGCATTTTGTGAGGTTGTTTGGAGTACCTCTCTGATAAGGAGCATAGGCATTACCAGAGTAATACTTTGGAATATTTTAGGTTCTCCAAGTTGGAATCTAGAATATTCTTTGCTCTCTTGTTTCCTTGTGTGGCTTGCTGGGTGATGGTACTGTGCTTTGCTGCTGGGACAGGAGGGAATATTTTTGTTCTGGGTTATGCCCTAGTGTAGTACAAGCATTTTAGTGTCCAGACTGTGTGTCTTCCAATAACTGTAACTTCCATTTTGCCTGAGCAGTGTGTTTCTTCTAGTATGCATCAGGATGGAATTTGACTATGTGGGTGGTTTTCTCCTTGTTTTGGGTTTCTTGAAGATGCCACTTGCTCTTTGTTGTTGATCTAAGCTGTTAAGGATTGAAGTGTACTGTCTGTACTGACAGATTGGAACATGGCTTAGTGTAAACTCATGATACTTTTGAGAGAAATTAATAGTTTGTACCTGTGTGGTGAAGTCTGAAGGGTCTTTTCCATTGATTGCTTTTCTGTAAGAATTACTTTCCTGTCTCCCTCACACATACTCTCTTTAGAGTGGGGAGCAGGGTTTTTTTTTTGACTGGTATGACTTGTCTTTGTCTTTAAGCAAATAAGAAAACTAAATTGTTTGCCAGGTGACCCAGTTAAATTTTGTTTCCTAGAAGAAATACAGTGTTTAAAGAAAAGATCTTCATCTTTTTGAGTTTCCCACTTTTAGTTTGAAAGTGTTTGGATGGATGTCGTTGTCTCTTGAATTTTGGCATTGTCGTCCAAGATCTGCTTAAGGAGATTTCTTTAACTTTAGAGGTGTAGGGTGCCCAAAAGAATGAAGAGGAAGAATTACAGAGGACACCACTTTCTGGACAGAATGGATGTGTCTAGAGTTGGTGCTAGCTGGGAAGCTTTATAAAGCTTATTCTCTGAGTCACTTCCTAAAGTTGGTTCCTGAGTGTCATAAAGGTGTAGATATCAGTCCTTCAAGGAGATCTTGTTTGCAGATAAAATATTTAAAATAGAACACTACAGCTTCAGGCTGCTTGTGAAGGAAATGTGATAGTTGCTCTTTTACACAGAGTTTGTCCTGAGCAGCTTCCCCTTTGCAGATCAGAGATTTTTCAGAAAGGCAATAAATTGCGTGTGTTCCATGGTCTTATTAACCTGAACTTGGGAAAATTGAGATAGTTTAATTAAACTGTCATATGAGCCTCTGCTAGGCACAGGGCTGCAATAGAGACCTAGGTGCCAGTAAGGTAGTTTGGGAAAAGCAGGATTAGGCTTTCTCACTTCAGTTCTCAGTGGGCCTCAAAAGCAAGTTGTGTGCAGGATATCTTATTTAGATCTTGCTTAAATTAATCTGCAAATTAGATATGTGCAAGTTTCTTATGGATTTTGGAGCTGTAGAGTTAGTGCGCTACCTCTTGGAGGATTCTGAGGATGAAGTGGTAATAACAGTTTGTGGCCTGGAGTGCCACAGTCCTGTTGGTATGAACCAGAGCTGCAGTTAAGAATTTATTTAATTTTTTAAAAATTTTATTGTAAATCTCAAGACAGCAAAAATAGTAATGTTACTCTGGAGTCCCTCAAATAAAGAAAGAGGATTGTTTTGGGTTAATCACTTAGCTCTTTTTTTTTTTTTTTTTTTTCTTTCCCCAGACATACACAAACCTGACTTCCTGGGATGGATTTTCTTTTAAAGATAATTCTGTTTGCATTCATAGTGTAATGTCCAGAGTGTATGCAGCCCAGTTACAGTTTAGTGGCCTTCAGTGGTTTATGAGCAATTAATTGTATTACCTCAGAAGCACAGGAGATTATTGCAACTTTGCAAAATAAGAGAAAAAAGAGAAGATAATGCGGTGGATCTTAAACTGTTCCTTTCTAGATATGAAACATAGTCTGTAGTTAGGATATGTGAAAGCTTTTTTGCCTTATGAAGGTCAGCCTGCAACTATATTTAATCCATCAGATCATAGTGGTCCCCTCTTTAACCACTGCTGGTCATGCTGGAAAAGGACTGAGGATGGAATTGGTTACGTTTAGAAAACGCCTGCAGGAATTTAGTCAGTAGCTTGTAATGTAGGGCCTAAAAGAGTGTTTCTCTTATTGATGAGGTCTTCAGACCTAGATGGGAGGCATTGCAAGACTCCTGAATGATGTCTGTCTGGTCTGCCAGTGTGTCATTTCAAATGCATCACTCCTTTCTGGAAATACGATTTCTCTTTTTATTCCAAGCTAATCAGGATTTTTTCCTTATTTCCATTTTATTCCCACTTGTAAATTGGGTCAGGTACTATTTTTTGCATTGATGGTTGGGGTTTTTTTTGTGGTTTCTTTTTTTGTGTTATTTTTATCTGCTTCTGTCAGATATAATGCAAGTCCCAAGTTAGATTGTAATCCATGATTATTCATAGGTATTTTATTATCGATAGTTGTAAGTCAAAGTAGCTGCTGTTAGCTCTCATTACTTCATCTGGGTCTTCTTAACAGCTCCTGTTTGGACTTGCAGAGATACTTCTCTACAGTTCCTGTACTGTTTCATTGATGACCTCATGCAGCTGGCGGGGAGAGTCTGTCTGGACTGGAAGTGTCTTGGAATGAACGTTCAGAACTCTATTTTTCTGAGAAGTGGGTGGAGAGTTGGCGAGGGGAGGAGAGTGGTGGAGTACCACCATCTTCGCCTCACTCTGAATGCTTTTTTTATGACTCACTGGAAATAGTAATCAAAGGCAGGCCAGGAGGAGAGAAATGGCTGTTTGCACAGAATTCAATTCAGAGACCAGGGTTTTGCTCTTTGGACAGTGGCTTCTGAAGGAATACTCTGTGTAATGCAAGGAGAGAGCAGCTTAAGATAACCAAAGCAAGAAGTTGTCACATAAGAGTTCTTGACTGTCAGGTACTGTAGAGTGCTTCTAATAACCCTTATTTGCAAGAAATCAACTTAGTTTTGAGGTATAACTTCAGTGATGCTATATTTAGCATTTAGGCCTGTTTAGTTTCTAATGGTAAGTGATCAAGGCAGTTAGCTTTGGCAACAGGATGGTTCAGCATGCCTTGAAAAAGATTTTTGAATCTGGGATGATTAATTCTTCACAACTATGCTCTTTGGGACTTATTTTCTTGGCAAACCTGGCTAACGTGGTAGGATCGTCATCAACAAGAGCGGCTAAGTTAATTTTTACCAATTGTTGTCAGTGTTTGCAATGGAATAAAGAGGAACCTCATACTTACTTTTGCAGGGGGTGGGGGTGGGGTGGGAGGAAGAGATTTAAAAGTCAGAATATTAATATGGTCTTTGGTTCAGCTACATGTTGCCAGGGAGGATACCTCAATCACTGGGAAAAGCCTGGTCCATGTTACTCTCTAATAATTTGGTTTTTATTATCTTTGAACTAAAAGTGGTTTTGTGGATCATGAGAATGTTTTGGGACCTTTTAGCTGTGGGCAGCACTTATTTTCCTTGCTCTTCGTTGGCAAGACTGGCCGTGTCTTTTCCTGCATAAACTATATTGAAACACGTTTCCATTTCCATCTACCTCTAGAAGAGAACACTCCAGATGTGATTGGTTTCCTTTGTTGCTGTTAGCCTTCTGAGAGGTCTTATTTCATCATCTTGGGTTTATCCAAGGTTGGTAGAATGAGTTATTTTACAGAGAAGGGTTCTGTTCAGTTTTTTTTAATGGTGGTCTAATGCCCTTGTTAAGTGAATTAGATGAAGAGCTGGGGCTGTCTGCGTGTTTGCTTTTCTGACGCTCTGTGAGAATGTGTTCCAAGTCTGTGACACTAACTTAATTAAGGTTTGCAATTCATACGCAGGGTCACTGAGATACTTCTTTCAATAAAATTAATAGTATCATTTGTCCAGAAAGTGATGTACCTCTGGTGTTGGCAATGCTGAGCAGTGCAAAAACATTTAAAACATAGCTTTGTACATTCTTTCAGGTGGCTTATGCAGATGCTGTTGCAGGGTGGAGGGTGAGGTTGCTACCCTTTTGCTCTGGCCATTTTTTCCTCTGCAGTGGCTGTGCAAGTTTCCCATGGCACACCTGTAGGGAATTGCAGTAGAAGGGCTCAAGACCCTGGCATGTTTGCTTTCAGGTTCACGAGACAGCCTTTGGAGGCAGGGCATGGTGAGCAAATCCTGGTGAGTCGTGGAAGTGGCCCAGGATAGATAGTCATCACTGTCAGCTGCAAAAGGATATGAAGAGGCCTGTGACTTGTAAAATCTGCTTGTGGTTACCCACCGAGGAAGAGCCCAGGGGGTGTGAGGAGAACTTGACAACTGGTGTCTGTCACCCTCCATGTCAGCCAACAGATTCTGGACCTTCTAATGCTTGTTGGGCTAGGTTTAGTGGTCCACTAGCTGTGCTGGGTGGACAGCTTGAACATCCTTCTCCTGTTTGCCTGATCACTGGACAGACTTGTTGCTTTCTGGTGCTTGTGAGTGTGAGATTGTACTTGACATAGACATGGAAAACAAAATAGGTTTCACTCAGTCAGCTTCCTTCTTCTTTAAGGTCTGACATTTTGCTACATGTGTTGGTACCAGGGTGCAACTGGATTTCCTACGCGTTTGCCATCTTACAGGTTTTTACCTCACAGCACTTTCTTTTCTGGTGCAGGTGACAGAGATTTAAAACTCTATTTCAACTTGTCAGATTTCTCAAAACTATTAGAATGCTGTTTTTGATAAACTGATCAATGGACAGTCAAAATGTGCTTTAGGAAATGGAGCTCACTCAATAGAATATATAAATTACAATTCTGATTGTTTTGTGGTACTTAATGGTGTAATTTTAATAGTTGTAAAGGTACCTGACTTAATCTGTCATACTGATTTGAGAAAAGCTCTGTGTGTTTAAAGGTGTGATTTCAGATTTACCTGCTTTGGAAGACTGCAAGGGGCTGATCTTGAGGACTGTATTGCTTGATGATGATCTCATTTTGCAGGATGTTGTTGTACCAGAGAAAGCCAACGTGT
>NW_008621169.1:0-12191 GCF_000691845.1 Merops nubicus | reverse complement strand
CCCCCCCCCCCCCCCGCTGTGGATTTGAATATGTTCTTTGAAGAGTGGAATTCTAAATAAGTATTGTTGGTGCCTTCATTTAGCTTGGTCACCTGCTGTCTGGAATGTGCTAGTGTCCCTCAGTGTGTTTGTGTGAGCTGTTTCTGTAGGATGAGTTCTCTGCCAGGAAATGATAGTGATTGAAATTCTCAGTCAGTGCTGGGTGAAGCCAGTGAGGTGTTCTGCAAGTACTGACCCTGGGGGTGAGCAGACCTGGGGAGGAGTTGAGGAAAGGGAGATGGTTTTTCTTCCTTGAAGCTTTGTTGTTCTGAGAGGAATGCTTGGTATTCGGAAGGTCTTTTCATGGTGTAGTTCGTGGGTTTTAGTATGCACTGAAGGGCTGGCTGGCAGTGCTGCTGCCTTGTTTCCAGGGGCTGACTGGCATTTATACTGTGGTCACTGAAACTGTTTGACAGAGGGTTCTGCCCTCTTTGCCTTGCCATTTTTCTGCCATCTACCAGGTTATTGCTAAATTTTCCTGTTGCGCAGCTGTGTGAATAAGATGTTATTGCAATCTCTGTTGCTTGAGGAAGATGATATCATTTACTGCAAGTCAGAAGTCCTTTGAAACAAACTGCCCTTCGCCGAAATAAAAGTCCGTTCTAACACAGGGACAAGTATGTTACGTTACAGGCCCTTGTTCTTCAGCATGTAGATATCCAGGGATTGTGAAACTAGCTCATTAATGTCCAATACCTGAAGCATACGAACATTTTTGGGTCTTTACTGCTGCAGTTTTTTATTTTGGCACTGGTAGATTGGGTGCAAATTTTCAATTTATTTTCTTGTGGACAAAACTGTTACTTTACCTTTGATTTGCCATCCAAACTACTGAAAGAAGAAGAGAGAAACTTTTTCGATCTTTCCCCAGGCATTCCTTTAAAGTGTTAAAATAAAGCTTGTCCATCAGCAGTGCATACTGTGCCATCTTTTTTCTTTTGGAACGCAGACTTGAGAACTTTATGTGACTTTTGCATCAGCATTAGGACGTGTGATGGAGTTAGACCATAAAGGTATCCAGTGAATGACTCTTTTTGAGGCTCCAGGTAGTGAGAGGTCAGCCAATATCTAGGTGGATCATTCCAGTGGATTAAAATTTGTGTGTGTTTTCCAGGAAGTTTTTTCTGCGTCAGTTTCTAGCTGATTTTTCTTACTGTCTTTTTCTAGTTGAGACTCCTGCTCTTGTGAATACTCTGTTTGTATTGGTTACTGTTTTAAGAGTGATTAAATATTCTTTAATAGCCTGTTTGCTAACCTGGCAAAAATCATCTGTTCTTTTCCTTGGGGTGGAGGGATGGTGACATTCTCTGTTGGGAAACTGGGCTGAATCTGCTTGCTGGGACACGTGTTCCCCTCGAATGCAAGGGAAGCAGCTGCATTCTGTTGGTGCAGTGAGAGAAAGATTTATCTTCTGTAGGTGTGCCCTGCTATTGCCACTTTTTTTTTCTGTGCAGTTTTCAATTTATCATCTGTGCCTAGACAGCTCTGCCAATTCCTGCTTCCTGATATTTTATCTCTCTGGTCGTGTGGCTGTTTCTCTTGGGTTTCCCATCTCTAGTGTCCTTTTTCAAGTACATCAAATCAAGCTTGTTTTTGTTTTCAGTGCATGTTATTTAACTTTGTGTCATAAGTAATAACTTTTTCACTTGCTACTCACTGCTTTCACTTGGCCAAGGACAGTAGCTTTGATCAATTCCTGTTACACATCTTCCTCAAATAAGGTCTGTCATGAAGATGGTATCTTTTTACCCTCAACTGGTGTAAAGCTTTTGCCTTTTCCTGTATTTATTGCCTTCTGCAGCAGTGTCTGCCACCCATCACTGGATATGAGAGTGCCAAGGTAGGTTCATTGGTGTGGTTTTTTTTTTTTTTTTTTCTCTTTTTTCTTCCTTTGTGGGGTATGCTTTCCTTGTCCAGTGTTAACCTTCTGTTTTTTTTGTTGTGTTGCATGCCCTGTGGCATGTTGTGTGCTGTCTGGGGCGAGGGGTGGCTTGGACAATAACGTACTGAAGCACAATAAATAGCTGATGTATAACTGGGGTTTCTGTGTACTACAGTAAATAATAGTTTCCTTGTCTTGCTGGTCTGGAGGACCACTTTGTGTCCAGTGGATGGGAAGGGTTTTTTGTTGTGGTGACCTTGGTTGGCTGCCAGGTGCTCACCAAGCTGCTGCCTCAACTGGACAGGGGCAGAGACAACAAGACGACTCGTGAGTCAAAGTGAGGACAAGAGGAGATCACTCGGCAGTTACCATCACCAGCAAAACAGACCTGGGCAACTTAATTTATTCCAAATCAAATTGGAGTAGGATAATGAGAAATGAGAATAAATTTTAAGTCATCTTCCCTGGGCTCAGATTCACTCCCGACTTCTCTCTCTTCTCCCCCAGCGTGGCGCAGGGCGACTGGGAAATAAGGCTGTGGTCAGTTCATTGTGTGTTGTCTCTGCTGCTCCTTCCTTCTCATGCTTTTGTTCTGCTCCAGCATGGAGTCCCACAGGAGACATTTCTTCCCAAACTTCTGGTGTGGGTCCTTCCCACAGGCTGTAGTTCTTCATGAACTGCTCCAGCATGGGCTCCTTCCATGAAGTGCAGCCCTTCAGGAAGAGACTGTTCCAGCATGAGTCCTCTGTGGGGTCAGAGGTGCTGCCAGAAAACCTGCTCCAGCTTGGGCTTCTCTCCATGGGGCTGCAGGTTCTGCCTGCTTCAGCATGGGCTCTCCATGAGGTCATGGCTTCCTTCAGGCACATCCCCCTGCTCTGTCATGGGAACCTCCATGGCCTGCAGGTGGATATCTGGTCCACTGTTAATCTCTGTGGACAGCAGGGAAATCTCAGGAGGTGCCTGGAGCCCCTCCTCCCCCTTCTCCTTCACTGACCTTGGTTATTAGGACCTAGGAAAATTAGGTTTTTGGATGGAGAGAAAATTAAGGCTTGTACTAGGCTTACCCATACTGACGAAGAGAATCTCTCAAAGCTAGTTGAATTGTTTGCATGTGTCCTCGTTATGTGGTGTGCTTGTGCAGCATTGCCCTGCTGGGATACACGGTGGTTACCTTGCCTTGGTATAGAATGCTAAAGGCAAAATGGAGAAGCAGAGTTGGATTCCATTTGTTGTGCGTTGTCTGCGTCTGGAGTAGTGCAGGAGCTCTGCCCCTTCCTCTTCCACATTACTGCAGAGTACTTAGCTGTGGTTGCAACTTCAAACTGTGCAACCTGTGTGCTGTACATGGCCACAGCAACAGGCAACGAATGCATACACAGAGGATCACTTGTGAAAGCACCAAGAGATCACCTCATTCCAAACATTTGTCCATCTTGAACAGGAACTGGCTGGCAGTCCCTGATGCTACGTCCTTCCTGCTGCGTTCTCCTCAGGGAAGACCTGGCTTGAGGTTGCAGTTGATGGTAGCAGCTGCATGGAGATATTCAAGGATCTTTTTTATTTTTCCTAGGAGGAGGATCTGCGTTTCATAGCAGTAGGACTGACTGATTAAAAAGGTGCAACTACTACTTAATTTGAGCTAGCATCAGAAAAATTGGAGAGTCCAACATTACCCTTGCAATTATGTGATGAAGTTTGAAGAGTTAATTCTGAGTTAAAATTTCTTTTTTGTGCTGGTGAGAGGGAGGGAGCATCATGGGCACTGCTGACATAGCAAGAAAGAATTCGGGTTTTCTGTGGGAAGCTTATTAATGGCATATTGTTCCAATGCCTAAAGGGAGTAGTTGCTGCCCTGGATCAGCCAGGTACAGCTCCCCACATTCCCCCCTGCCCTGTGAGAGTTGAGAAGTGCTTTCTTTTGTTCATCTGGAAATTGTTTATTTCTGCCTTTAAAGGATGACAGGTATTAAATTTAATTAATTTTAATATGAGTATATAAGCTTTTAAATTTAAAAGGTACTGTGTGATGCTTTCTGGAAACCTTGCTTTGTCCTCTGGCCTAGGGAATGGTTAGGCAATGCTGAACACCGTGTGTGAGCCTTATTGTATGTAAATTATGCTGCCTATATTAACACCTACTTAGGAACCTGTTGAAACAGGTATGAGTACGTTGAGACAGCTATGTCCTAATTATGGGCTATTGATCTTACTCTGTGGGGGTGCTTAGAACTCACTGCCTCTGTATCCTTGGGCAAGGCATGAAATAATTCGGTCACATATCCCTCCTGCTTTCATTTGAGTTCTTCCTAGGCTGAACAAAGCGGGTGTTTTTGTGGTGTGGGTTTGTTTTTTTTGTTGCCCCAGTAAAGTTCTTGGGAGGGTATTCTGAACCCTATTGCTAGCAATTGGACTCCTCAGGGTTTGAATAGCTTTGTGTCCTCTCAGGAATCTTTGGTAATGATCTAAGGCATGCAAGAGGTGTTACAGAAAGTTCTTGCCCTACACAAATCAATGGGGAAAAGAATTGGTTGTGGAGGTGGGGAAGGTCAGACTAGATCTCGGAAGGGTCCCTTCCATTCTCAGAGATTCTGTGCAGGGTGGATTGAAGCAGCACAGGAAATGCAACCATGGAGGGTAAGGGAAGAGGCATGATCTGAATGATAGTGTTTAACTTGCTTTCCAGTAATTTTATTAATAATGGTCTAGAATTATTAAACTTACATCATGTTTTCTTTATCACTCATTCAGCTGCTATCTGTGTTTTTCTAGAATTTAAAGTTCAAGAAGAAGTAAGGTTTTTGAGAGGAAAGCTGTGAAACCCAGGAAAGTAGTAGTTTGCAGAAGAATGAGTTTCTCTTTGTAGCTCATGTACAAAAGTTGGCCAGGTGTTCCCAGATACCTTTTCTTCTGGTAAGAACTACTTGTTGCTTTTCCAGGCTTCCTGTGTTGCTCTGCGTTGCAAGCCACTCTTGCACTGAGGCTGCACTCCACAGTGTAATGATACCTCATTTGGGATTCAAAGTGCTCTCCCAGCTTAGCTGTCTACAATCCACAATTCTTCATTTGCAGCAGAGGCTTCTTTGAGAACATTCTGTTCAAGAAGCTCTGACAACCACTGTGATGTTTTTATTCCTTTAGGAGGGTGTTTACTTTCCTATTTATAAAATTAACCTGAGGAAGTGGGACAGCCTAACTCACAAAACACTATATTTATGTCACATTAGAAAGGAAGGTGTGTTACTAAGTCTCTTACTGCTGGAGACTGTTGAGAAGTGTGCAGCAGAGTAGTGCCTTCCAGGCTAGACTGGGCTCTAATTGCAACTTCCTGTATATACTTTTTCCACTTCAAAATCGTTACTTACTGTTCCAGTGAAGCATACCTGAAGGACTAAATGTAAGGCACACGAGACTTTCTGAGGTTATTAGTACTCTCTTCACTTGGACTAGAGGGACTGAGCATACTTTGCTTTGTGGAAACATCTCTAATGTGGGTATTTTGATTTATATCACCACTTATGACTTGTACGTGTCCTGAGTCGATGCCTTCTGCACTCCCTTCACTACATTAAAATCTGTAAGCTGTTCACACTGAATACTGAACTCCTGTTAAAACTTGCTGAACCTGTTTGCTTTCTGTAACTTGTACTTTGACTCAGTTCCTTACTCCCTTAACGTGTCCTTCAGGTTGTATTTGGTTTCTGTACCTTACAGGCTTTGCGTAAACAGTCTTAGTATTGTTTTCCTGAGTTAGATGGCAAGGAGCTCAAAGACATGATGGGAGAGAACTTGGCTGCACATCATCTGGTGTTTGGTGGCTGACTGATGACTTTGTTGTGTGAAGAGAGGGTTCTGAGGAAGGCATCAAGGTGATCAAACTGCTGGAGAACCTGCCTTAGAAGGAAACACCAAGGGAGTTAGGTCTTTTCACCTTGGAGAAGGGAAAGCTCAGGGGTGACCTCATCACAGTTTTCCAGTACTTAAAGGTCAGCTACAAAGAGGACAGACTCTGTCTTCACAAGGAGCCACTTGGAGGGGGTGAGGGAGAAGGGGTGCAAGTTGCACCAGGAGAGCTAACTTCATCTTGATATGAGAGGGGATTTTTTTGAGTGAGAATGGTCAACCCCTTTAACAACCTCACTAGGGATGGAAAACCTTCCATCACTGGGGGTTTTCAAGATGTGACTGGACAGGCTGCTGGGTAATCTAGTCCACGCTCCCTTTCCTGGGAGGGGCTGGACCAGATGGTCTTCTGAGGTTTCTTCAAACTTGTACTGTACTGTGATTCTGTGAATAAACCAGGCAGTGAAGACTAATCAGCATTTCCTCTTAGTCAGGTGCTATCAAAGGGCACATAAATCAGTCCTCAGACTTCTCACAGCCTTTTAGGAAGGCAAATAGAACCCCCAGAGTGTGTGAGACTCTAGGATTGGACATGTCATTCTTGTATACCTTTCCAAACAGTGTTTTAGGTGCTTCTCCCTAATGTGAAAGGATCCTTTGCGATTTCTGCAGCGTATCTGCTCTTTTGAGGAGAGTGAAGTTCTTCTCCCTTGCGCTCCTCCATGCAGTGTTGCAGGTGTCCCGTTCCCTCAGCAGTGCTGGGGCCCAGTCCTCACTGGGTAGAGCTGAGCTCAGCCATTCCAACCAGCTACTCGTTGGACTGAAAGTTTCTGCAGGCAGAGTTTGGACATTGAGAGCAGAGGCTACAATTGCCATGTTGTACATTTTATGAAGAGCTTTGAGAGGTGTTAATTAGTTTTGGTGTTTCTTTTCTTGTTGTGGTGGTTGGGAAAGCCTGAAAATGGGATGGGTAGAGAATGAGAAGCCAGCAGAAACTGGAAGTAACTGGTGTGTTGCCTGGTTCCTGCAGAAAACCACTCCCTGTTGTGGGAGGGCTGTCACCAGGAATATGAAACTGTTTCTTGCTGTTGATTTTTGTGAATGGTAGTTCCTGAGAAGTGTGCAGTTTCCCTCTTCTCTTCCCTCTTCTTCCAAGCTCTCCTGAAATCTCCACGACTCTGTCTGTTGGAGATACCTGCTTGTTGACCTGTTTCTGTGATGAGTGACTGTGACAACCTAATTGAAAATCTTCACCTTTTTGTGCTGGTGTGAGCTTCCTGAGGGTGTGACCCTTGCTGCCTGGAGCTGTAGGGGAGCTGAGTGTGAGGAGGAGGCTTTCCTGGGCAAAGGCAGCAGGTCTTAACATTGAGTAGCTGTTTTCATTCAGATGGAAGAATCGGTGGAACTGAGATCTGGGGACTGTAATGGTGATTGATTGTAGGTAATTTAAGATGAACAGCTGTGGAATGTTGGTGATTATTTCTTTTGAGATAACCACGTTTTTCTATGTTATCTGGAGAGGGATGCAGATACTGAAAACAATCTGAATGGCTAAAGAAGCAGTGGTGAAATCAACCTGTTTGTAAAACCTCTGTTGAATCACTGAGGTGCTGAAGTGAGTCCAGAGAAGGGGAATGAAGCTTGTGAAGGGTGTGGGGAACGTGTTTTAAGAGTGGCAGGGTGGTACTGGGATAGCCTGGAGAAGAGGAGGCTGAGGGGAGACCTTATTGCTCTCTATAAGTACCTGAAAGGAGGTTGGAGTGAGGTGGGGGTTTGTCTCTTCTCCCAGGTAACAAGCAATAGGACAAGAGGAAATGGGCTTCAGTTGTGCTAGAGGAGGTTTATATTGCACATTAGGAAGAATTTCTTTACTAGAAGAGTGATGAGGTATTGGAATGGGCTTCCCAGGGAGGTAGAGGAGTCACCATCCCTGGAGGTGTTCAAAAAGCATGTGGATGTGATACTTCAAGACATAGTTTAGTGGTCATGGGTAGTCTTGGGTTGGCAGTTGGACTTGATCTTAGAGGTGTTTTCCAACTGTAATGATTCTGAGATTCTGTGCAAATTCTTTGAACAATGAGTCTGTAAGCATAACTGTCTGCTGCAGAATTCACAAATAGGAAAACAATGTCAGGAATTAGATCTTAAAAAAAAAAAAAAAAAAGACAAAACCACAACAAAACAAAACCAAAACAACCAACCAACCAAAACTCAGAAGTGCAAGAGGGGATGAGTTAGACACTTGAGGACTTTATGCTGTATTTGCCTTACAGTCAGTTTTGAGATGCTCTTGGCTGTAGGTGTTGGAATCACTGCAGCTGATGTTAGCTTGTGTTAACAGAAAAATCCATCTGAGGATTAGCAGCTAAACAGATATTTGAACTGTACCTTTAAGCAAATATAGACTGAAATATGACATAAAAAAGACACTGGTGTTAACCTTTTTTGTTGTTCTGAGAACACTGACTTATCTTAAAAGCCAGAATGCTGCTTTATGTAGTGTGAGGCTGCACTGTAGACTAAGATTTCAAGTAGAGGTGGAGAAGTAATAGATTTGGACATGGGAACTTGACAGGCATTCCCCTTGAGTTTGAGAAATGAAGATGCACATTCATCTGGAATGTGTGTTTTAGCAAGCATTCTGTTTATGGTAGCAGACATGAAAATGGAGGGGCTGTGCTAGGGTAACAGACTAGCTCGGTGGTAGACTGGAAAACACAAAACCCTGGAGCTGGTTGAAACTGGATGCAGGCAAGACAGTTAAGAAGATTGCCTAAGACTGTGTATCTCCACTAGTCAAAGTTACCTTTCCTTAGGCCCTTCTAGCATTGTTGTCTGTGAGATTTTACATTTTCGCTAAAAAAAAATACCTGTTTTCTTTAATTACAAATGTAGTTTACTGCCTTCTCAGGAGAGATGAATAACTGGCTATGGTGAATGTGAGTACATGGCCTCTCTGGTGTACTGGTACAGTGTTCTTTCTGTACCTGAGATGGAGTACACTGTGCAAATGCATCCCCAGAATGCAAATTACATTTTATAATACTGCTTTTTAAGATTACTGTAAAGGAACCATCATGTATTTTCTCATTAAGCTCAGAAAGGTTCATCACTTGTCGTGTCATGTTCTCACATATTGCAGGTTAAATAATTAAGGCTGGGCTAAAAATTGGCTGTTCAGAAGCTGTCTCGTGTAATTGATAGGCTCCTGCCTCAGATTTGGTGCTGTTTGCCAGGAAAGGTGGACCAGGCTGATTTCTATGACTGCAGTTTCAGTCATTTGTTTTCAGTCTTCTGCTAAAGGGTTTGTTAGAGCATCAAGCTACTTCTCAGATTTTATTTCAACAAACTGAATGTGCTGTATTGTTCAGGCTTCTCGCTAGGAAGCGTTATCTTAGGTAATGAAAAACTTTCCTATTCCTGCTCTACTGATTGAAAATATGCAGAGCACAGTGACAAGGTGAGTCTCATCAGTGTCATACACAAGAGAACAGTGGTGCCTGATGTTACTGTTCCCCTCTGGATACACCTCAGAATACCATTAAGTCTTACAGCTTTAAACTTTGAATTTGTTATGTCTGCTGTACTTAGTACACCTTTCTGAGTGTCATGGTTGTCTTCTAGGATATAATCCCCAGTGTGTAGGTAAGATAGATTATGACCTAATATTAAACCATGTCTAGCACCTAGGTTATTTGAACAGTCCTGTTCTCAAACTGTGACCACCTGTGTGCTAATTATTGATTACAGTTATGCTAATATTGGTGTTATCCTCTAATTCTCTAATTTTGTCAGCCTCAATTTTCATGTTTGCTTCCTGGAAAACTGAAAGAGGTGGGCATAGCAAGCATCTGTGCCAAAATGTGGTAGAAATGCTACGATTCATGAATGCCCATTAAGTACTGCTTGGAGATGTTGGTTAGTTTTTAGCATATATGGGCCATTTTTAAAAGCACAGACAGCGCTTGATTTTAATCAGAACCTTACAAAGGATGAAGCCTCACACCTCCCACACATGAAATGCCTGCAGTTTCCCTTGGCCAACAGAGCTACATAGTTTTCCCAGGTATGTTTTGCAGGACCGATTTCTGTGAAATTGTTAATTTGCTACAATTAGTCATTTAATCTGTTATCACTTGCATCTGGGACAGTCTTTCCCTGTTACTTTGCCTGCATTGTATGGAGCTAAATAGTTTACAGTTAGGTATGCATCTGAAAGAGTATTTAGAATATTACATGTTCATTGAGTTCAAGCAGGATCCTCTGCTTACCTGTTTCTAAAATCAGTCCCAGTAATGCAGAGTCAACATCCTCGTGAGCCAAATTATTAACCTTGCTTATGTTACACTGTCATTTCTGTTTCATAATATGGGCTGCTTCTGGCCCTCTGTTGTCTTGAAAGTCACTTTTCTGTGATCTTCATTGATCCATGGCTTATCCATACTGTAAGAGCTACGAGTAAGACGTGATCTGAGGAAAACACTCTAGACAGTGACTAGTGGCTGTGCAGCTCCTTTCTCCAGAGAACAGAACAGCCAGGGAGCGTGTCTTGTTCAGAAGAGACTACATAGCTGAGCTTGCAGCATGCACCCTCTGGTATCTCTGCACGGCAGAAATATCAAGGTGCACTTCTGCTTTGAGAACAGTGACTTTTCAAATTGTTTGCTGTTGTAATCTTCGCTTTTGTCGTGAGGTTCCATGACACCTTTAAATGGGATGGAAGGAATCCAGAGAAGGAAAAATCCGTTGTTATGATGAGAGGAATGCCTGTTCAGTTGTGTGGCGACCCTTTTTTAAAAATATATAGTAGGGTGGGGTCAGGAAGATAGAGTTGAGTACATTGTAGGACCTTTCTGAGACAAGCTGAAGGAGCTTGAATAAGTGGTACGAAGTCATGAAATAATGAGCGAGTACTTAGTGAGAGTAAAGAAATGCTTGTGAGATAAGCCTCTGCTCAAGAGAAAGATTTAAGCTAATTGAAAAGATAAGTTGGCCATTAAGTCTAGACAAGTACCTGCTAAATTGTGTGCTGAAGGAGAAACATGATGGTGGGATGGTATCTTAATTACTTGGGGAAACTCTGGCTACTGGACTCTACTTTTCCTTAATGTTTTGTCTTCAGTGTCACTGACTAGCATTTTAATGATAGCAGTTTGCCTGGTAGTGCTTATACACACTTTCAACACCTAATGCCAAGTAAATAGTATGCTAGAGCATGACAGCAGTAGTGGCATGAACTTGTTTAGCGTGGGGTTGTGTTCACAAATCGGCAATATACTTGTGACCAACTTTGTTCTTCTTGCACTTCCAGATGGATGGAGGCTTGTTTGAATGAGGAGCTGCCTCCCACAACAGAGCTGGAAGAAGGATTGAGAAATGGAGTCTACCTGGCCAAACTTGGAAACTTCTTCTCCCCTAAAGTGGTTTCTGTGAAGAAAATCTATGATAGGGAGCAGACTAGATATAAGGTGAGAGCTGTTGTCTGTAGATACTCACTTAGGGAAACATCTAAAATAGGAAAAAGTGCATGCAGAGATACTGTGAGCAAATAAGCAGAAAGTTAGGTTATATTAGTATTACCTGAAAAACTCTACCTTCACTCTAGAACACTGGTTAAGTGAGGGGAAAGATGGACTCTTAACTTTATATCTGAGATTGCATTCAATTGTATATGGAAAACTTCTGACTTTGTTTTCTGTAAGAGTGCTGTTTTCACTACCCATCTTAATGAGCCTCCCTGCTGTTCTTGGCAGCTGTGATGTTTTCTTTCTTATGGCCCTACTTCTTGTTCCTGCCTATTTTTATTTCAGGCGACCGGTCTCCACTTCCGACACACAGATAATGTAATCCAGTGGTTGAATGCCATGGCTGAGATTGGTCTCCCCAAGGTAATGTCTATATTGTACATCCAGATAAATAATCTCAGAAGACCTTTACATTCTGGGGAAGCGTTTACTGTTGTACAAAAATCAGCAGGCTTCACCAAGTTAATTCTTCATTTTCTAGATTTGTGTCCCTATAGAAATTCTCTCATACAACTTGCTGAAAGTTTTCATTCTGCTATGTGTGTGAGAATGATTAGGGGCAAAATAGTTCCTCCTTATCTACCATATCCTTAATAGTGGCTAATCTTGCATAACACCTGCAATACATTTTTCTTTCCATGTGTTCTTTTGAGCAATATCTGGGCTACAGTATGGTTCTGGATTTTTTTTTTTTTTTTTTAGAAATCTTGTGTTAAAACAAACAGTGCAAGAGAAAATGATGTGTTGTCCATTTTGTCAGATCTCCCTATGAAATTTTCACATCAACTTGAAATGTTTGTCGTAGATTAATCAAATATGAATAATTTGCTTTGTTAGGGGAAAGGCAAGAAAATACTGTTGCTGAAAAATACACACGACTGTGTGCGGAAAATGCCGTTGCCAGA
>NW_008621168.1:0-1492 GCF_000691845.1 Merops nubicus | reverse complement strand
CCTTGATAATGCTTTCAGTGAAGATTGGTTTGGTTTTTTTTCTTAATATCCAACCTAAATATGCCCCAGTACAACTTGAGGCCATTTCCTCTTGTCCTATTGCTTGTTACCTGGGAGAAAAGACTGACCCCCAGTCCACTACAAGATCCTTTCAGGTAATTGTAGAGGGTGATGAGGATTCAGCCTCTTTTTCTCCAGGCTAAACAGCCCCAGTTCCCTCAGACTTGTTCTGTAGACCCTTCATCTGCTTTGCTGCCCTGCTTTGGATGCCCTCCAGCACCTCTGTCTTTCTTGTAGTGAGGGGCCCAAACACAGTACTTGAGCTGCAGCCTCACCAGTGCTGGACACACCATTTTTGATACAGACCAGGATGCTTCTGGTCTTCTTGGCCACCTGGGTACATGGCTGGCTCTTATTCACGAGGCTGCCCATCAACATCCCCAGATCCTTTTCCTCCAGGAATCTTTCCTGTCACTCGTCCCCAAGCCTGTAGTGTTCCATGGAGTGGTTGTGACCCATGTGTATGATAGAGCACTTTGCCTTGTTGAACATTTGGCTTAGCTCATTGATCCAGCCTTTCCAGACCCCTCTGAAGAGCCTTCCTACCCTCAAGCAGATTGATATTCCTGCCCAGCTTCATATAGTCTGCAAAGTTACTGAGGGTGCTCTCAAATCCCTTAAATCTTGATCAGACCTCATTCAGTTTCCATTATCTGACATAATGAACATAGTCTGCTTGAAAATTTGGACCCTCTGTATATATAGTGATCTGTTTTAGCAGAGGACTTTAGAGCCCTAATGGCTCAATGGTTGGGCTTGATGATCTTGAAGGTCCCTTCCAACCTAAAGGATTCTATGATTCTATGAAAATTCAAGTGTAGCTCACTAAAAAGCCATAGATGGCAAAATATATGGATTAGAATTATAAATGCAAGATCTTTCTACAAGATCATGAAGACTAAACACTCAGAAAAGTAGCTGAAAGTGAAAGGAAAAAGGAATCAAATATGTTCAGAGACAATTCACAACAAGGAAATCAAATAACTTAAAAGTACAAACTTAAAAATATAAGGAAATATTTTAGAATTTCTTTTCACATTTAGCTAAAATAGCAAAAAGAAAAAAAAAGATATGCTTAAATCACTTATTATGAGAAAGAGGATAAAATTACAAGAAGTTTTAAAATAAGCAGTGGGAAATGCTACTGGAAAATGTCTATGAAAGCACTTTCTACTTCCTCTCCCTCCAATTTAAAAAGACCCACCCTTATTTATTAATGGAACCACAGAACAGCCCAGGTTAGGAGGGACCTTGAAGGACCATCTAGTCTAACTTTTTGTGGGAAAGTGAGTCTAGATGTAATTACCTAGCACTCTGTCTTGATAACCTCCAGTGTTATAACCTCCAGTGACAGAATTCTACCACATCACTGGAGAGGTTGTTCTAATGATTGATTGTTCTCACGGTGAAGAATTTCTTACTTATATTGAGA
>NW_008621167.1:0-3127 GCF_000691845.1 Merops nubicus | reverse complement strand
CGCAGCGCGGCCTTGGCCGCGGCTTCCTCTGCCTCCATGGCACCCCGCGCTTGGCTTAGCACCCTGGCACGCGGGGCTGGCTCCTCGGGGCTTTTATATAGGGCACGGCCACTGCTGCCCCAGAATGTAGCAACTCGGGAAGGCGGAGCAGAAGAGTCCACGGCAGGGGGTGGGTAATCCCCTCTGGGGAACCTGTGGCCGAGAAGCTGCCTCGGCCCCTCAAGCCTTCCCTCCCTCAGCCGTGCTTGGTGTGGGCTGGGGCCGCACCTCAGACGGGAGGGCTGGAGGAGGGGAGAGAGCGGGACCCTGCTTGCAAGAGCAGGGGCAACATGTTACATGTTTCAGTACATTGCCCTGAGCTGCTGCATGCAGGGAAGGGGAGTTCTGCATGGGTGGGGTGTGCACGGGAGAGAAATGAAGTGTCCCTTACAGGGCTGCCCTAAGGGTTTCTTTACCCTTTTGGCAACTTTAACATCGAGAGTCACTTTCATACCTCTCCTGCATTCACTTCTAATGTGCAGGGATTTCAGTTCCATTTTGTATCCAATTTGCAGCATGCTTCTCTTGATCAGGAGGAGTCTGCTTCAGCAGAAAAAAAACAGTTTCATCATTCTGTTGTTCAAAACAAGTTACTAAGATGAAGGCAGAAAGCATATGTCATTCAAAACACCTGTCTCCCTTTCTTGGAGTTCTTTATTGTCTGGAAGCAAAGACAGGCTTTCAATTAGAACTACAGGAATGCTCCAGTGCAAGTATTACTTAGAAAGCACTTTTTATTTTTTGCTGCTGGTAGGTACAAAACCATGGTTTACACACTAGCCAGTTTCCAGGAGAAAACTTTCCACTCTGTAATGGCACAACACCGGTGATTTTTCCCACATATACAATAGCTAAATCTTTTTTAAAATCCTGAGATGCCAATAGCTTCTTCTATATTAAAGAGAATACCATAATAATAAACCACTGAGTAGTTGTTTTACCGATTAGGTTCAAGAGAACAGGGTAACATCTGTCTGCTGCTGTGAAACAGCAGCAGCTAGCAGCCTTGCAGAAGCCCTTCCCTTGGAGCAAACCTTCATGCAAGACTTGGGTGCACCCTCAGTATCTGATGGGTCAAGGCCCAGGCACAGCAGGCCCTTTAAGAGATTGGGCAACAGTCTGGTTGGCCTTAGCAGTGAGCAGTCAGCCCTGGGCCTTCCAAGTCCCCAAGGGTCAGCCTAGATTCACGCTTTTCTCACTTTGCAGAAGACCCAGTAAGCCTGTGCATCTGAGTCCTGCAGGCTTCCAGTAGCATTTCATCTCCTGGGGATATATATCTGTAAGCGTGCAATACTGGTATACAATCCTAGATTTGCTCTCTAAAGCAATTCAGAGCCAAATCCTCAAATGCACACAGTCCCTACACCACTCAGCACAGCAGCAATCCCAGCCTGCAGATTTTGCCATCCCAGCTGCAGACTGAGTCCTGGGTAGCTGTTCTGTGTGAGGGGCTCTCAGCCAGATCTTTGCATTTAGGAGACAGAAGAAAGGCCAAATCTGCCCAGGCACACAGCAGGTCATGTAGGAGAGACCACTACAGTGCTCTGTAGAAACTGGGTGCTGGACTGCAAGCACAGAAGCTCCTTTTGTGAGTGGGAGGCAGCAAAGTATACCTGCAAATAACGGGGATGGCCTCAGTTGCAAACCATTTTCCACAGAAGACTTCTAAAGCACTGTGTAGAAAGCCAGCTTCATGTGCAAGGGCACTTGTGCCTAATTATCTTTGAAAATTTGATCTGAAAATGTTCCCATTTCTTCCTAGTTCAGAGAGGTACTTAGTTGATATGCCTTCAATAGAAGCTACTCTGAAATGCAGTCTTGAAATGCTGCTTGCTTGTGCCAGGGCCTTGATGTTCATTCTAAACATTGACTTGGTATTAAATATGAACAGATAATATATTCTTAATTTTATGCTCCATATTTTGCTGGCTGTTGAGGATGTGTTCAGTTAGCTGTAGAATGAAAGAGGATGGATGACACATTTTAAAAAACTGTAATTATATCTTTCCAGAAATACACAGCCTGTGTTGATTTGGATACTTACGCAATGGAGGAGAAAGGTAGGCTATGTACATTTCCCTGGTAATTTTCTATTCGGAGTCCTAAAATACTATTATTTGAGACGTTTACTCAAACATACTTAAATTTATGTCTCTTCTCTTTCAAAAAAACTACAGCAGCCATGGGCTGTAACAGTTTCTTCACTAATAAACCATGACTTTCAAAGTCACGTGGATTTTTCTTTTGAACAGTTTTCACCTAAGCATTCTGGATTTATTATACTCTCCATACAGTTTGTTTGAAACATAACTAGACTTGCTTTTTACAGAAAAGTGAACATTTTACTTTGCTTTTGAGGTAAATATTTATTTCTGCAAACAGTTCAAAGAATTCTGCTATTCCAATCCTATTATGTGTTTATGTGTACATTTGAGTTAGCTTATCACACATTGTTAGCAAGACTATTACACAGAAAAGACAGAACAATTAAAAAATTAATTTTTTGAATGAGATGTTGATTTTTATGTGGATGCAGCTTCATGTCTTTCACAATTTTCTCCTTTATTCATGTTTGAAAGAAAATGAGGCACAATAAAGACTCTTTTCTTTAAAACTTAGTTTACTCTAGCATTATATATAACATGGTGGGAGTGTAACATAAAGTGTGTACAGAGAGAGTTCTGTATTAAAATAGCATTTGTAAGAATTATTATCTTGCCAAAGTGAAAGCAACCTGCTGATTTCATGTTACTGAAATCAACAGCAATAATGTCTCTATTTCCAACTTGTGAATCATATGAAGTGTGTGGTTTTGGTATGCAGTTTGCTTTGTACATGAAACAGTGAAGAAAAACAATGATTTAGCTAAAAGAGAACAAATCAAAAGACTGTCGGCCTCTAAAATGAATAGCAGAAAATTGGGTTTTCATTTTTTCCTCCTCAGACTTTCCAGCTAACATTTGCTGCAGTAAATGTTTTTTTTGGCAAGGAAATTGTTGTGCTTAGATCTGACATTTCACAGAGAAATAGCAACATAAACAAGAAATTTGTTCAGTCTGAGATCTCCATTAACAAATATTTGCAAACT
>NW_008621166.1:7946-9673 GCF_000691845.1 Merops nubicus | reverse complement strand
CCCCCAGGCTTCAGGCATCACCCCAGGGAGAGATTTTTGGGGCTTCTCATTTCATATCTTGCCCAGAAACAGGGGAAACTGAGGCAGCAGCTGCCAGCTCCAAGGTCACAACCTGGGAAAGGGGGAAGGTGCAGGGCAGGCTCTGCCCCTCGCCCAGGAGGGGTTTCCAAGCCGTGGAGATGTGGTGCTGGAGGACACGGGTCAGTGGGGACCTGGCAGTGCTGGGGTGACGGTTTGGACTCCGTGATCTTAAAGGTCTCTTCCAACCAGAAGCACAAACCAAGCTGAGGCTGCGGCGAGGGTCCGGGCGCCTGCGCTAAAATGGCCACTGCCAAATCTTCTCAAAAGCACCCTCAACTTTTCCCCGGTCCAGGGAAGCACGGCAGCGTTCCTTCCGCACCGTGGAGGGCACAAAGACACAAGGGTCTCCCCTCTGCACCCAGCCATGGCCCGAGCCGGGTGGGTGGCTGGGAGGAAAGTTGTGCTCCAGCTCCTGCGTGCCCCCGAGTGCGGGGCTCGCCGAGTCGGAAGGGTCGCAGCTCCAAGGGCAGCGACGTATCACTGCTGCAGCCTCTTCAACGGGGATTATAATCTGAATCGAAGTGGAAAGACCCGAGGCGATGAAGCTGTCAGCAGGCTAAGATTAAGGAATTAAACCAGGCAGCGCAACATCACGGGGGTTGTTCTGGGTGTATTAGAGAGAGGAGGGTGAAGGCGGCAGCCTTCCTCAGGCCGGGAGTTTCCCAAGAGGACGGAGAAGGGCAAGAGGAAGGATTTCGTCAGTATATGTAAAAAGAGAGGAGAGTGAGAAAGAGATACAGAAACCCTGCCATGCAAAATATAAATCTGGACTGGAGATGGAATGAGACACACGGGGTTTGACTGAGGTGGACAAAAGCAAAAAAGGAGAGGACTGAGGGGAGGGTGGAGGTGAGAAGACACCGACAGCCAGTAGGCAGGAAAAAAATGGCCCTTTATAGGCTGGTAAATTCTGGGGTGCAGCCCACGCTGCTCTTGGACAGGACAAGAGGAAACAAACTCGGGTTTTGCCAGGGGAAGTTCAGGTTGGAGCTGAGGAACAACCTCTTCCCCTTGAGGGCTGTGTCAGGCTGCCCAGGGCAGTGGTGGAGTCCCCATCCCTGGAGGGGTTTCCAAGCTGTGGAGATGTGGTGCTGAGGGACATGGGTCAGTGGGGACCTGGCAGTGCTGCGTTAACAGTTGGACTCCATGATCTTAGAGGTCTCTTCCAACCAGAACAATTCTCTGGATTGCTTGATGGAAACAGGTTCCCAGTCTTGTTCTCCTTTCCCACATTCTTACACCCATCCCCAGAATTAACTTAAGAAGCCAAGAATTTTGGCAGCTGAGCCCAGGGAGAGGGGGCACACACCTCACCATGGCCTCCCTCAAGGTCCCCAGAAAACCCCCACCAGCTCCCCACAGCTTGGGGAGCTACCAGCAGCGCTTCTCAGCAGGAGGAGGAAACTCTCCTACCAAGGAAGGAACGGGACTCCGCCCAGAGGCCCCATGGGAAGGATCCGTTTATTGCCGGTGAGTGGCACGCGCCTCTCTTCCCTCCGATCCCCCCTCGCCTCAACAGCGGCCGAGCGACGGGACGAGACACGAAGGGAAGCAGGAATTACCCCTGGCAGATCCAGACAGAGAGGGGAATTTCGGCGGCCCCGGCGAGGGTCGTACCTCACCGTGGCACCGCGCCCGGCTCGGGG
>NW_008621166.1:1713-7804 GCF_000691845.1 Merops nubicus | reverse complement strand
GGGAGGCGGGAAGCTGATGGGGTGGAGCTCGTTCTGCAGCACACGGAGCAGGGAGCAGCTTCTCGGCTCCTCCAGCTAACTTCTACGGGGAGATGGACACGCAAGTCCTCGATCGAGTCTTTGAAGGGTTATCCCGAGTCCCCTGGGTAAAAACAACCTGGTGCAAGAGAGAGGAGAGTTCGGAGCTGCTCAGTGATTCTTCTTGGTTGAGCCGAAGCCAGAGAAACCCATCACAGCTGCCATTTCATCATCCTCTTCAAAGGTCAAATCCTCCTCTGCCCGCCTCTTCTTCTCTCGCTGCTTCTCCTTCTTGTAGGCTTTGGCCTTCTCCTCCTGCAGACAGGGACAGAAGAGCAGAACGTGAACCTCCGGAGCCCAGCCAGCTTTTGAGACACCAGACACTGCAGAGCTCACACCAGTCCCACCAACAGCCCCCAGGCTGTGGCTGAGGAAAGGGAAGAGCCAGCAGAAACCCACCAGCATCCTGGCCTGGATCAGCACTAGTGTGGCCAGCAGGAGCAGGGCAGGGATCATCCCTCTGGATTGGGCACTGGGGAGGCTGCCCCTCAAACCCTGTGGTCAGTTTTGGTTCCATCCTTCCCAGAAGGACCTTGAGAGGCTGGAGCGTGGCCAGAGAAGGGCAATGAAGCTGCTGGGGGAAGGTCTAAAGGCCAAGTGTGGTGAGGAGCAGCTGAGGGAGCTGGGGGTGCTGAGCCTGGAGCCAGGTGGGGGTTGGGCTCTTCTCCCAAGGAACAAGCAACAGGACAAGAGGAAGTGGCCTCAAGTTGCCCCAGGGGAGGTTTATGTTGGAGCTGAGGAACAATTTCTTCCCCTTGAGGGTTGTCCAGAGCTGTGTCAGGCTGCCCAGGGCAGTGGTGGAGTCCCCATCCCTGGAGGGGGTTCCAAGCTGTGGAGATGTGGGGCTGAGGGACATGGGTCAGTGGGGTGCTGGCAGTGCTGGGGGATGGTGGGACTTGATAATCTTAAAGGTTTCTTCCAACCCAACCAATTCTATGATTCTAACTCTTTTAGCCAGGTTTTCCAAGTAACTTGACCTTTGTGTCAGGGAGCTGACACTTAAGCCCATGTCTAGAGTGGAACCTGCTGTCTCCACGCCCACCTCACACCACAAGACACCTCTCATAAAGCCCTTCCATGCTCGGGGAGCAATGCTCCACGTGGAGAAGGATCTCATCCATCCTAAGAGCCATGGAAGATCAGGGACAAAGTCACCAGTCAGAGCACACAAGTTCAAACACAACTAATGGGAGAGAAAATCCAGGTGAACTTTCAGGTTTGTGCTGCTCTTGGTGGAAACCTGAAACATCAGAAGTTATCCTCACACAGACAAGAGAGGAAAAGAATTTCCAGGGACAGCAGCAGAGAAATTTTTAGAGAGAAACAACAACAAAACAAAAGCTACCCACAGCAGAGAGGAAGCCCATGCTGTCAAGAACAAGGCTGCTGTGAAACAAGACTAGGAGCCAGTGTTGATCTCATCGCCAAACATTTCCTGGGACTTTGCTTCGTCAGCTGTTGCCCAGACTCACCTCCTCCCGGAGTTCCTTCATCCTCTCTTCAAAGTCATAGTCCTTCTGCTTCTCCTCCATCTTCTTCTTGTTCACCTCGAAGCGTTTCTTCACCTGGTCCAGTGTGGAGCGCTCCACCCGCATGGACATGCCCAGATTTCTCTGGTCTGGAACACGGAAGTGGAGTCAGCCATGCTCAGCAGTACCTGTAGCCTTTGATGGTCTGCACATGGTCCCTGAACCCAGTTTAAACACCTCAGCACAGCAGCCTCGTCCTGCCTGTCCCCCGTCCCCTGGCAGCAGCTCCCGGGGCCACACGACACCCGTGCACATGACCGTAGGCCCTCGAGGCCCAGTGCTCCTACCTGACCTCACCACAGGGGCTGCAGAGCACCCACCACCTTCCCAAACATCTGGATGAGGAGATGAAGGCACCCTCAGTCAGTCTGCAGATGACACCACGTTGGGTGGGGGTGGTGATCTGCTAGAGGGTCGGAGGCTCTGCAGAGGTGTCTGGCCAGGCTGAATCCATGGGCTGAGGTCCTGTAAGGCCAAGGGCCAGGCCCTGCCCTTGGGTCACAACAACCCCTGGCAACACTCCAGGCTGGGGTGAGAGGGGCTGGAAAGTGCCCAAGGGAAAGGACCTGGGGGTGCTGGTGGTCAGCCAGCTGGAGAGCAGCCACCGTGTGCCCAGGTGGCCAAGACGGCCACCAGCATCCTGGTCTGGATGAGCACTAGCGTGGCCAGCAAGACTAGGGCAGTGATGGTGCCCCTGGACTGGGCACTGGGGAGGCTGCCCCTCGAATCCTGGGGTCAGTTTTGAGCCCCCCCTCCCAGAAGGACCTTGAAGGGCTGGAGCGTGGCCAGAGAAGGGCAACGAAGCTGCTGGGGAAGGATCTAGAGGCCAAGTGTGGGGAGGAGCAGCTGAGGGACCTGGGGTTGCCAGAGTCCCTGCTTGCAGAGGGCATTTCTAGCTAAAGCAGAGGTGAAATATTAGGCCAGGCCCCTTCCCACCCAAACCAGTCTGTGATTCTATGAAGGGGACAGCCCAGAGCGTTGCAGCAGCCTCTGAACTCATCCAAACCTTCAATTCACCCAACCCTCCAACTCGCCCAAACCAATCAGAAGAATGATCCTTACGTTTTTTGCCATTGATGTGATCCAGGAAGTTAATGGAGTCCTTCACCACGCAGTCACAGACGTTACAGTAATATCTGGCAGGAGAGGAGAAAAAATTATCTCCGAAGCATGAGCCAAAGCTCATCTCCCAGAACAACTCCTTGAGATGAACGTACAGTGTGAAATCTGCAGGTGACTGGGGACACAGCTCCTCCCTCCAGGGCAAGAGGGAAGTTACTGCCCTTACAGAGAGCCCCAACGACACGTCCAGGGCAGTGTCCAGCCTGGCTCAGCCCTCCAGGTACCAACCCTCGTGTCCATGTCACCCTGAGACGAGAGAAACCGACCCGTGAGGTGAGCTGTAACCACACCGGTGACAGCATCGTCCCCCTCCAGGCACAACCAACGGGGTGGGAGGACTGGCAGAAAAGGACCTGGGAGGGACTGGCCGAAACCTGGCTGGAGATGAGACAGTGTGTGGCCAAGAAGGCCCTCTGGCATCCTGGCCTGGATCAGCACTAGTGTGGCCAGTAGGAGCAGGGCAGGGATCATACCTCTGGATTGGCCACTGGGGAGGCTGCCCCTCAAACCCTGGGGTCAGTTTTGGGCCCCTCCTTCCCAGAAGGACCTTGAGGGGCTGGAGTGTGACCAAAGAAAGGCAAAAAAGCTGCTGGGGAAAGGTCTAGAGGCCAAGTGTGGTGAGGAGCAGCTGAGGGACCTGGGGGTGCTGAGCCTGGAGCAAAGGAGGCTCAGGGGTGCCCTTCTGGCTCTCCACAGCTCCCTGACAGGAGGCTGGAGCCAGGTGGGGGTCAGGCTCTTCTCCCAGGGAACAAGTGATAGGATAAGAGGAGGGTGAGGTTAGCCCTGAGGAACAATTTCTTCCCCAGCAGGGTTGCCCTGGCCAACCTGGGACAGCCCTGGACGGTTGTGGAGTCCCCATCCCCGGAGGGGTTTCCAAGCCGTGGAGATGTGGTGCTGAGGGTCATGGCTCAGTGGGGACCTGGCAGTGCTGGGGGAATGGTTGGACTCCATGATCTGAAAGGTCTCTTCCAACCCAACCAGTTCCATGATCCTGGACTCTGAGCTCTCCTCAAGGCAGAGCTGCCCCCATGGTGCTAGTTGTCAGGCTGCAGCTGGCTGGAGGCTCTTGCCTGGCTGAGGTGAGTCCTCCCATCCCCACTGCCCCGTGGCAGCAGCTCCTGCCTTCACCCAGTGCTACGCTCTGTCCTCCTCAAGAGCTGTTCCAAAAACCCACCCCGTGCCTGCGCCTCCAACCCTGGGAGCTGCTCAGGGCTGAACGTCTCCCTGGCACCACTGAGCATTCGGGTACAATGGTGAGACACCAAGAGGCTTAACTCTTACAAAGGCACAAACCCAAGGTGTTCTTTTCAGCCTGTTAACAGCTTGGGAGGAGCCAAGAGTCCTTCCAGCCTTTGGCTGAAGACGATCCACACAGTGGCCAAATACCTGTTGGTATTTGGTTGGACAGAAATCCTGTACTTCAAGACAGGTTTTTGGAAGTTTCTCCCATTCCCAGCATGAAGCTGTCAAACAGGGACACTCCAACCAGCACTGCAAGGAAACCTCCTGGCTAACAAAACCCAAGTGGCCAGGAGAGATTGGCCTCAGCTGCTTCTATAGGTGGGCAAAGCACCACAGCTATCAGGTAACAATGCTGGAGGGGGCTCAACCCACTGTGTCCCTTCTGTACGCTACCCCAGAAGACCCAGTTTTGGTGCAGAACAGTGCAGGACCTTCAGACCAACAGGAAGCCCATGACCTACCCTCCCATCTCCGACTGAGGGGTGGTTTTGGTGATGACAATGGTTTTCCCCAGCTTTGACTCCAGGTCCACTTTGTAGTCTCGGTGCCGCAGAAGTTCCCTTTTGACGGGCTGAGCTGGTTTGCCTAAAAGAGAAGAAAAAAGCCCAGAAGTGTTTATCAGAAGAGGTCACGCTGAACATGCTGGACTTCACGTTGCCCTTGACGAAGAGGGGCCTGCTGGGAACCTGATCCATGTAGAAATGGAATCTATTTTTTTTTTAAATAAGTGAAGGATATGATTTCCCCCTCACCATCTCCCAGCTCCTATTAGAACCAGGTTGATCCATGAAGTATCTCCAGCTCTCACTTGGCTCATACTCTGAGATCTCCTCGTTTCCAGGGGCCCACCAACCCTGGAGAACAGGCAGAGCCAATGGCTCTCAGAAATTACTTGTCAAGGACACATTTTCAGTGGCTAGCCCAGGGAGGAAGGACCAGAGGCAGCCAGCCCCAAAGGGCTGCCATTTCCCACCAGGATGCCACTCCTGGCTGCCATCCCCAGCCCAGACTCGAGGGGGCTGGGCGAGTCCTGCCGAGGGCCTGGGGCCAGCACACCACGCACCATCTTTCTTCTCCCTCTCCTCCGTGAGCCGCTTCTCCGCCAGCTTCTCGTACTCATCTTTGTCCCACTTTCGGCGGAAGTCCAAGTTCTTGGTCTGAGGGGCAAACAAAAGAGTGTCAACATTTGTTGTGCAGTTTGGGCAGCTCTGGGGGGACGCCGGGGAGAGGTGGAACCACTTGGTCCGTGAGGCCACAGCAGATAATCAGAGCCGTGGTGCTACATCCCCACGTCCTCTGCTCCTGCGTCTAGAAATGAAGGTTGGGGCTGAAGAGGACAATGCTGAGGACATCTCAGTCTGCTTTGAGAGAGGTCTGAACAGAGAGGTGGTCGCTGCCCCATCCCTGGAACCATTCCAGGTGAGGTTGGCCAGGGCTCTGAGCAACCTGCTCTAGTTGCAGATGTCCCTGCTCCCTGCAGGGAGGTTGGACCAGATGATCTTTAATGGTCCCTTCCCACCCAAACTGGTCTGTGATTCTATGATTTCAAAGCTCTGAGAGAAGTAATAAGTTTGTCTGAATGGCTCCTGAGATGGTTGCTCAGGATCTGAGTTTTCTAAACAGACACAACCAGGACATAAAGCTGTTGATCTAGCACCTTAGAAGAGTCTCCTGACAACCTCAGCATGGTCATGAGCAGTTTCCACACACTTCTTCCAAAAATCATAGAATCACAGAATCATTAAGGCTGGAAAAGACCTCTAACATCAAGTCCAACCATCAACCCAACACTCCTGTGACCATTAAACCATGTCCCCAAGGGCCACAGCCACACGTTTTTTGAACCCCTCCAGGGATGGGGACTCCAGCATCTCCCTGGGCAGCCTGGGCCAACACCTCACCACTCTGCCAGGAAAGAAATTCTGCCTCAGAGCCAATTGAAACCTCCCCTGGTGCAACTTCAGCCCATTGCCTCTTGTCCTACTGCTGGTTACTTGGGAGAAGAGACCAACCCCCACCTCACTCCAACCTCCTCTCAGGGAGCTGGAGAGAACAACAAGGTCTCTGCCGAGCCTCCTCTTCTCCAGGCTAAACACCCCCAGGTCCCTCAGCTGCTCCTC
>NW_008621166.1:391-1272 GCF_000691845.1 Merops nubicus | reverse complement strand
AATGCCAAACCAGCAGAGCCTGCTCCCATTCAGGCCCCTCTGCCCAGAAATGGCCACGGTCTGGGGCTCAGACCCTCCCTTCTTTGTTAGCCCTCAGTCGGTTCAAAACCTGCACGGCAGCAAGAGGCTCTCCTTTCACATTAGAAAAAGGACAGATGTATTTTAAAACACCTCCAGGAAAGACAGAACCCCCTCCCCTCACTCCCCTGCCTTCTCTACTCAGGCAAATCACGAATCCAATCACAATCCCAGGGAAATAAATCCCATTTGAAGCTCCAGCAGCAGCTCAGACACCGAACATTCCCTCCTCCAGCAAGCCTTCAAATGGAACCAACCAATGACAGCGAGGAATGAAAACGCCTCAGGGAGGCATAAAAAAGCCTCTCATTTATTCCCAGAGCTTCTTAAGCACTTGAAGCATGTCATAACGGGCTTTATGAAGCACCCGGAGCGAAGGGAGAGGAAATACCACGGAGGGCAAATGAAGGTTTGGGGGCGTGCGGCGGCACCGACTCGCCTCGCGCTGCACCCCCCTGTGGCCAGAAACGGGAGAGAGTCTCTGGCAGCCCTTGTCCCAACCTCCCTCATGCAGGCACAGGGAAAAAACCGAAACCCAACAGCGGAACGAGGTATTATCCGCAGCAACGTCTGGAGAGCAGTCTGGCAGAGGGGCCGCAAGCCCTGAAATCATCCTCTATGAGCTGCTTCAGGTGGCAGGGAAGAGTTCCCAAAGTAACAACAGTTAAAAGCCAGGAGTGCTCCAGAGCCTCCTGCTCCCCGTGGAGATAAGACACCAAACGATGTGCCCAGTATGACCATTAAAGCCTGTAAAATGGCGCGGGAGCAGAACTACCAGCAGCTGACACTAAACCAGTGGCCAC
>NW_008621166.1:0-360 GCF_000691845.1 Merops nubicus | reverse complement strand
CCCTGCTCCAGGACCCCTCTCAGCCCCTCTCGCTCACTCAGCAGCTGCCTTCCAGCACAGGAAACATCCCTCGAGAAAGCCAAAACCCAGCCCCTGAGGAGGTGCCGCCTGTCTGGGGTGTTACTGGAGGGGTTCCAACTAGCCAGGCTACACCCCACTCCCCCGATCCCGGCACTCCCACCGCCAAATCCTGCGGGATGTATAAGAGCAGGAAGACCCCGCGGCCGCACGACAAAAACCGAGCGACGCCGAGGAAATAAGTTACGTGGGAGTCACCGGTAACTCCGAGATCATCGCGGCGGGAAGGACGGGTTCACCCCAAGAAGCGGGAGAGCCAGAGGGGAAACGCGGCGGGACAGG
>NW_008621165.1:0-5296 GCF_000691845.1 Merops nubicus | reverse complement strand
AAGGGTGTTTTCGACCTACCCTTGGCAAACAGACACCACACTCGTCTGCAGCCCCCCCTACAGGAGGGGCAGATTATTGCAACATCACAACTCGGGGACTTCCATCCCTTGGTTCGTGACAGATGGGAAAGGACACACAAGGTTGGCTGAATAGATTCTGTTTCAATTTTCTGTATCTGTAATGTAAAAAGAAGTTTCACATATAAAATTTGCTACATAATGTCTGTGTAACAACTCCAGGATTTTTCCAGCTTGAAACTAATCAGGTGATACATATGTTGGTACTTCCTTTTTAGAAGCTTAATTTCCCAAAATGAAGTCCACTGAAGGACTTACAACTCTAGCTGACAAGTAAAGTGTATTTAGCTAATTAGATAGTGAAAACCTTTATATGAACTGGTGAAGAAAGAGCAAAGTGCGCAGGTTGTGTGAGGCAAAAACCTTCACCAGGATCATACTTCTCCTGGCAAAGAACTCAGGACACTGGACACTCACTGAAATGCACCCACATACACAAGCGCACATCCATGCACTTCTTATACAGGAATAGTGAAGCTTGTTTGTCAGTTTTAGGGCCTAGAAAGTCTTTGGAGAGATGAGTGCAATATCAGAGAAAACTATGTTAGGAAGTTGTAAGGAATAATTTGATCCTCTTCTATTTTCTTTTTTGGTGACTGGAAGGCATTCTCCCCCACACCACCGCAGACTGCAATACCCACACTGTCCTTCCTCCTTTTCCTCTGGCGAGACTGAGAAGTTTTGCGATGATTCCCAAGAGATTTCAGTGCCTTGCGATAGGTTTTATTGAAAATAAATATAATATTAAGCCTGAAACTTCCAGGGTTCTCTTTCTTCTTCGTGGGATCAGCTCTGAGACATTCCCTTCTCTGAGAAGAAGCCCCGCTCTTGCTTGGTGAGCTTCTTGCCCAAGTGGCCGAAGACATGGAGGGGGGAGCTGGGAAGCTGTGCCCAGCGGAGCCACCATGGAGCTGACGGACAAAACTGCCCTGTGCCGGCGTCAGGATTAGCCAAGCCGTACTGTGCTGAGCAGAACTGAGATGGGGGATGGTGCCGTGCTAAACAGTGTTGGGCAGAGCCGAGCCAGACCGAACTGCTCCGTGCCGGAGCTTCAAGCCGCAGCCACTGTGCTGCTTGCTGTGTGCCCACCGTGCCTCTTCCCCCCAAGAACTGGAGCTGCTGTACCTGATTTTATAGCCAGTTTCTTAGCTGCCTGCAGCATGTTGCAGACCCGTGTTTGTGATCCCGTGACAGGTGATCCTGAACACCTAGCTGTAGCTTCTGTTGCCCAGCACTGTTCCAGAACTGTGCCCCCCAGGGCACTGCCATTTTGGTTCCGGTCACTACTTCCTGGACTCCAACTCCCAGGAGGCAAAGCTCCCAGAACTTCCAGCCAACGTGATCCTGAGTGGCAGAACTTCACTGAGACCATAACAAAACTACCATTCCCATCATTCCCTTAAGAGACTTTCCCTCAACACCACCTCAAAGACTGATGACTTAGCGTTCTGCCAATGACTAGGCCCAACAAGAATGACATAACCAGCAGAAAGACAAAACAATAAGTAGACTGCACTGTAAACAAGAAAGTCATCACATGAATGACCACTGGGGGTACAAACAAGTCAACCAGTTCATATATACTTGAGACCACCCCCAACAAACCCAGAAAAGACACGATTCGACCCACAACAGGCTGTATAAACTAAGAGCCAAGGTTTCCCATAGTTGGCATGGCAAACAGCCAGATCACCAAGTTAAACATATAAGAAAAAAGTGCCCACATGGCAACTCTCACCCATTTAGCCCGTGTTCACAAAGATCTAATCTGACCAGGGCCCAGCTCCAAGAGAGTCAGGAGGTCCCTTCCTAACCAGGAAGCTCTGTGAAGTGCACTTCACAGGCAGACACTCCTCCCTTCCTGCAAGTGGTCCCAGCTTTTATCCCCAAGTGGGACACCTGACCTTTGTTCACTCAACGTGGGCCCCCTGGGGCTCATTTCCCTTATGGCTCTCCCTGCAGGGCCAGCTACACTCTGGGGGGAAGCTATAAGGCAAACTCACCACCTCTTTATGAAGGGCTGTGGGAATCACCCATATGTCAACCTTAATTTGGGGCTCTGGGTTCAAACCCCAGCATTTCACTTGGACCTTCGAACTTCTGAACCTTTCTCAGACTTTTACCCTCTAATTGGTGCTCACCCTTAATAAACCTCATAATTTGAATATTAAATATTGGTCTCAGTAGTAATTCTGAGCATGGTAAAGAGCCTATTCTAGATTAGTCTCAGAGACACGATCACCATATCATTGTCCTGGCCTCATCCATAACCCTCCTGAGGGGGGAGTTGTCGCAATCTTGACAGCCAGTGACCTTTGGCATCTGTTCGCGACAGAAGTATAACAGTTTTAACTGTGGATGAGGCTTTTCTGTAATAGTTACATACTTTAGACTGGAAGTGTTATTGCTCTTGGAGTTGGACTGATAAGAAGAGGGGCTGGTTCTTTGTTGATCAGATTGTTAATTGAACTAACAATAAATTCTTAAACTTGCATATAAATGCTGTGTCCCTTTTTTTTCAAAGAGCAAGATTTGGTGTGTAACACTTGTTTCTTGATTGCAAGGCTAAAATATTTTAACTATGTTAACTTGGTTTTCTCTTAATGTAGTGAATCTTGATCCTGCTCAGCAATAATTTGAAAGCTGAAAGCTTGAAAGCTGGCCTCTTGCCTCTATCTATCTACAATACAGCTTCCATCTTGATGGCTGAGGCACTCTTCTATGAAGAGATTTGTGTCTAAGAGACAGTTTTTGGAGTCCCAACCCTAGGAAAGAATCGGCAGAGTTTAAATTTATGCAGGTAAATCTGACATCACCACATGTGGTTATGAATGGAAGCCTCTGTAGCTGCTGTAGTCTGTACTCTGCACAGTGAAGATCCCCTGTGTCATGCATAAATGGTAGTATCTAGCAGAGTAAGCCCTTCTGTGGACTGGATGGTGTTCATGCCTCCTGCATTATCAAGCATCTAACTTTGGGGTCTTGAACTTAGTCTTCCACAACAGAAACCTTAGCTGTGTAGAGGTGTTACTGGCATCTCACCACTTGCACTTACTCCTCTTTACCTTAGAAATCTATAGTTCTTTGATGCTTTGACATAGAGAAAGATGTCAACTATATAAAATTTTAGAATCTTCCATGCTGTAAAACATTCTATATGTTGACTTCAGCAGAAGCAAAGTAAAATTAATGACACCAACTAAAACTCTTCAGTGTAATTATCCAACATCTTTTTCTTACACTCTCGGTATAGTACATCATATTATGGAGAACTTTCAGTTTGTTTATTTGCTTACTATGGTATCAAATATAGGAAACTCACATAAATAATTCCTTCAAAATAATCAGAGTCAACAGAGCATTTACAGGTAATTAAGATTAATTAAATTTCATTGTATGCTGCAGTCCTGAACAAATTTCATACTCACCTGAGTTTGTTTCACAGTAAATCAATAATACTAAAGACTTTATCTGAACAGACATTATATAGTTTCCTGCTCAGTGTGCATATGAAACTATCAACTTCAGTTAATGAGAACTTTTCCATAAACATTGATGGGTGGAAATGTTTTCTTTCCTGTCAGTGACTTTGCCGTTTTGTATCTGCCATCAACTAACAGCCTTGAATATCAAGAAGCATTGTCCAACACCCAGGAAAGCCTTTCATGGTTTTCTGTGGTCTTTGGGCAAGTATTCAATGATTCTGTACAAACTAAACTACCGCCAGTCTGTTTTCAGGTTTCACTGCACAGCTATCAGTAGGATTAAAAAGTCTTTAAAAAACCCACTATAGACATTATTAAATATTCATATGATACCACCACTGAATCAAGCAAAAACATGAAATATACAGCAAAGGTAATAGCATACCACTGCCATATTCCACAGTCTTGGGAATCCACATGTCTATACTTCGTCTCGTCTTTATCTCCGAGTGCCATTAATTCCTACCCATCAAGAAATCCTCAGAAAGCATCAATGTTCTAAAAGATTTTCTGAAGGAATAAAAGAGGCTTAATAATTTCCAAAAGGTACACAGATGTCGCTGATTAAAATAATTGATGAGGGAATACTGAAAGTTTCTATTATTTCCTATTCAATTGTCACTGAATGATTTCAGTTTATGAACCATTTTACATTTATGCCTTCAAGGAGAATGTTTCCAAATGGTAATATGTATTAAACAATTTCATAGAAAGATATGAAAATAACGATATCTTCAAATATTAATATAGATGTAACAGAGACTTAAAGTATTAAAAAAATATGTGGAGCAAATTTCCCATAATATGTGAGATATCAGAACCTGGTGGTCTATCATCTGAATAAAATACTTTGAGAGTACAAGGAGGAGAAAGATTAATTGCTGCCTGAGTTTTGTTTTGGGTGTGCATCTCCAGCCCTGACTCTGGCCCTGAATCATGGATAGACCTTGCCTCCGAGTTGTAAGCAGGTTTTCTCCTGGACCTCTTGCATATATGTTGTATACAGCCCTATCTATAGTCTTGTTCCTGGATGGACTTTCACGGTGTGCTGTACCCTTATCTTCAGTCTTGTCTCTGGCTGTGTCTGCTTTTGCTCCAGACTGGATTTCCATGGAACGACTACTCACTTGTCTGTGCCTGTTGATGGATCACATTACCAGCACCTGGCTCTGCTTGCTGTGTTCAGCCCATGTGAGTCTGTGTCTTCTTGGTGAGGTCACAGACCCAGATGGAGTCACCCTTGGTTGCTGGCTTGTCAGCTCTCAAGGAGCAGCTCTGCTTTTGCTGTTTCCTGATGCACACACATTTAAAGTTGCATCTTCCTGGAAGGGTTAGATGTCTAGTGAAAAGTAATGAGTATTTTTATTGTTATGCACAGGCAAGCACAGGATTCATGTGAAGATTTAAGCACAGAACAGTCACAGAGCATCATGTGGCACTTGAAGTAAAAAGGTAATTTGTATATCAGAGTAGAAAAATGGAGCAGCCATACTTAATGACAACTGATGAACAACAGTATAAAAAAAAAACTTAAAGGTAACATAAATGGTGAATTTCATTTTAAGCATACAATTGGAACTTGGCTTCCACACTCTTAAACAATAAGAGAGTATCAGCAAAGGCCCTCTACCATCTGATTTGTTTATGCATTCTGGAAGCATTAAGAATGTTGAAAATATTTGTAACTGTGACTATCCTGGTTCCGAGTAAAAAAGGGTTCAGGGCAGGACCCA